>NW_008239113.1:32647-34850 GCF_000691975.1 Corvus brachyrhynchos | reverse complement strand
TTTTCATGCCGTGCGGCACCCCCATCCAATAGTACCTGTGCATAGGGGCTTGCCGGTTAACAGTCAGCACAGAGAAGGCAAATCTCGGAGCATCATCAGAGTGCAGAGGTATATGGAAGAAGCAGTCCTTGATATCGATGACTGCTAACTTCCATTCATAGGGGAGCATGGACGGGGCGGGCATACCCAGTTGCAGGGGTCCCATGTCTTCCATGGCAGCGTTGATCTTACACAAGTCGTGGAGAAGTCTCCACCCGTTTTGCTTAGGCTTAGGCAAGACGAACACGGGGGAGTTCCAAGGGCTATCAGATGGAACGATATGCCCCTTGGCTAATTCCTTCTCCACAAAGGACTCGAGAGCGCGTAGTTTTTTGATTGACAGAGGCCACTGTTCCACCCACACAGGTTTGTCAGCTAGCCACTTGATGCGTGGGTGGTCGCGCTCAACAGTGTCCCGGCCTAAAAATTTTGGCCAGGTAGAATATGAACCCGAGTCCCCCATTGAGACAAGGCATCTCTGCCCCACAAGGTAAACCCCGTGTCAATCACAAATGGCCGGACAGTAGCCAATTGTCCATCTGGTCCTCTGATAGTGACATTTTTGGCGCTCTTAAAAGCCGCTATGTTACCTCCCACTCTAGTGATGTTCCGGGCCACATATTCCAGCTGCCATGTCTGGGGCCACTCTCTACGGGAGATGACAGTAACATCAGCCCCGGTATCCACCATACCTGACATGGACATTGGTTGATCCCCTTGGCTCAACTCGCAGTCGATGGTTGGCCTGTTGGATCCTAGCACTTCTGCCCAGAGGACTTGAGGCTCCTTGTTGGAAAGAAGGCAGTCCAATGGGGCGACAAATCCTTGTGCTAGCCTGGCACCTTCTGGGAGAAATAATGGAGCATTATTACATAATGCCAAAACCTCAAGTTCCCCCCCCCTCAGTTTAACAAAGGAGGGGCAGACTTGAAGCCCTGGGCATTCAGATGTGGTCAGTCCGGTGCGAAAATCCATGACCCCGGTGGAACAGACAGTCCTATTTGGGCGTGTACTGTTTGGGGTCTATTGTCTGAGACGTGCAAGCTAGAAGCGAGAGAGATGGTAACTGGTTTTCCCATCTTCCAGGTGAAAAAGACTACCGCAGCTTGTGCGATCTCTTCTGATGGCGCAGAAGAAGTAGCTGCTAGAGTCAAGTCAGGTGGTTTGTCTTTGTCATTTGGTGTCAGTGTCGCTCCATTTGTATCGGGGCGTGGAGCGACCTTGTGCTGACACTTCAGTTTCCCGATGGTGGAAGGTGGGAACTTGGCCGATGACTGCAGCAACAATTTTGACCCTGGGCACCCGGTCCTGAAAGAGAAGACTCAGGCAAAGATGTTAATTTCCAGGGTGCTCTACACTCTTTGGACCAATGTCCCATCTTCCCACATCGGTAACATTTTCCTGGGGGTGCATTGGTCCTCTCCCCTGCTGCCGCAAGTCCTCCCCTAGTGTTGTTTGGGTGGACAGTGACTAATTTCACACAAGCTTCCACCATTTGATCTAGGGTAGGTGAAGGGTCTAGGGGGAGGGCTCTGATCACTGCCTTACAGGCATCGTTTGCCCCAGACCAAGCGAGCTCTACTAAAAGCTGGTCTTGAAACTCAACTCCTTTGGTCTGGGCACGAACAGCCTGAGTGAGGCCATCTATAAAATTTACAAAAGTCTCAGATCTCCCCTGGACTACTTGCGTGAAATGCGTCACCAGGGAAACGGCAGTAGAAGCAGATTGTAGCGTTGCTAATGCAGCTTGTTTGAGATCTTGAAGGACAGGCTCAGGGATATTAGCAGCCTGGTCTTGGGGCTTGGTCCATGCACCCTGCCCACAGAGATGGTCTAGTGTCAAAGTAGCCAATTGAGGGTTGTTTGAATAGGTGGTTAGTAAATCTGCTAGTGACCGTTACCACGTCTTTTCCCAGAGGATATACTCCATCGGGGAAAAGAGGCAGGTCATTACACTTTTGATGTCAAATGGGACCATGACTCTGGGGGTGATACAAGGAGCAAACTCCGAAAATATTGGGAATCATGGCCGAATTCTTTGGCTGCTTTACAAAGCTCTTTTAGGTCAGCTTGGGGAAAGGCATCCCACTGGGGATTCGCTCCAAGTTGGTTGTAAGTGACAGGAGCAGCCATTAGGGCCTGTTCCTGTTCTGGCATCCGGGCT
>NW_008239113.1:29046-30149 GCF_000691975.1 Corvus brachyrhynchos | reverse complement strand
CGTGCCCCGGGACATTTGCCTTCCCTGCCACAGTAGCATAGGACGGGTGCCAAGGGAGAGCGGGAGGCTAAGTGAAGTCCAGGCAAGGCTCGCTTTAGCCACCGATGGAAAAGGTGCAATGAGAGACGAAGCAACAAGGGACTCTTCTCGGGGAGACAGGAACGGGTTTATTGGAGCCTGGGAGAGAGGGGCCGAGAAGAGCCAAGAAAACATCTCTGGCAGGGGATTTTCTACCCCCCTGCTCGAGCAATCATAGAACATCCAATAACAGAACAGACAAGGGGTGTTACATAGGCGGGGATACATGCAACTTAACCAATGGGGAGAGAGGTAGGCAGAGAGGGTGAGCACAGGCCAATGACAGAGTGATGTGGAAACCAAGGGAGGGGAGAGCAGTGGTCATTGCAGACGTGCAGGGTGTCATGTCTTTCCCGCCTTGGCTAACAAACTTTCTTGCCAGACAGCCTGAGGGTGTCTATGTTATGGTGGGCAGCTATCTTAGGGTTCCTGGGCCTCATGAGAATTAAACCACTGGACCTTTTGTCCAACAGGGCCCAGAACACCCTGGCAAGAGCCATGGCTCACTGCAACAACAACTCACTGTAATTCTTATTAAGGGGTCATTAATGTGTCTGGTGTACAAATAGTTATGCCACTGTTGTGAGGGGACAAGTAAAATTATGTTGAACCAGGTCCATGGTAGGGGAACAATTTTGGTCCAATTGCTAGTGTTGTTAAAATAACCAAGATTGGGTCTTGCAAACTTTGATTCTGTATAAGTAATAGATTGATTGACAAGTGTCAACTGAAAAGAAGGCATTCCCATAGGGGAGCCTGGCCGTTCACATTGGTGTCTATGCTCATACAGGGAATACGGAGCCCAGTGTGTGGGGGGCCCCTGTTGCTGCCTGTTCTGAGCTTGCCCTCCCCCTCCCAAAGACACGTGCTCCTGCCCATGTGCTCCGAGCTCCTTTGTTCCAAGTGCGGGCAAAGCCAAATGTAACTCAGACTCTTTAGCAGTGTCTGATTGGCCGGTCACCCCGAGTACGCCCCCAGTCCTCCCCTTTCCCCTTCTCCTAATAAAAGATGGTCGAGGGGAGGCT
>NW_008239113.1:15394-24396 GCF_000691975.1 Corvus brachyrhynchos | reverse complement strand
ATGCGGGGCCGCGGCCGCGGGGGAAGCCGAGCGCAGTGCCGCGGGCAGCGGCAACAGACTGAGCCTCCCGGTCCTCAGGGCCTCCGGGCTGAGCCCCTCCTCCCTGCCGCTTTCTCTGCCTCCCTTCCAGCCTTCTCAGCTCTCCAGAGAACCCCCACAGCTCCCTGCTTCAAGCGCATCACGTTTTTAAAGAAAAATACAGTGGTTTTTTCACATTTCGCGACGAGCTGAGGACCACTTGAGACTTCAGGTAGAAGAAATCTTGTAAATATTCTGATAAAATAATCGATTTAATCATACAAATGAGTTAGTTATGATTGCAAGTAGAAAATTGTGACGTGTAAGGCATAGGAATGTCAGGAGTGCCGTGTTTACAATATGCAACCACAGAAACCTTGGCGAGAAGCTACTGGATATCTTACATTTTGTTCAAGAAACTCTTGAGACCATCATACGCACCAGTTACGCTGCTTGGAAACCCCCTACCCTTCCCATCTTGATTGGAATATCCAGGATTCCAATCAGTAGAGCTCAGTAGAGATGCCCAATGATTGAATTAGGGTAGGAATACTGATGAAGTTATTTGAGTAGCAAAACCAGCTATGGTAAAGGTTAAATTTAAGAGCAGGCATATTATGCATAGTATGTAAAAGAACTTACGTAACAATGACTCACCAGAAAAAGTATATAGAATGGATGGATTTTATTTACTAAGCAGAACACGCTTGGAGGAGTAATCCCCCGTGTTCCTGGCACCGAAATAAAGAAGTGTCTGCCTATTCACATTGTGCAGAAAAACCACACTGAGAAAACCCAGTATCCATAAAGGAGACAGAGGAGTTCTGCAAATGTATTTGAATGAAGGGAGAGAGCTCACTAGGCCATGCCCCCACAGAGTGTCTCTCAAGGTTCTGGAGCACACAGCCTCCTTTTATCTAAACTCCTGACCCCATGATGCCCTCCTCCTCCTTTCCCTATTGGCTGAGGTACTAGGAAGGCATAGACTTCCTGAACCACCTACTATATTTTCCCTCTTGAACATGTATGGTCATTTTCCCCTGAAGTTCCGGCTCTCTGGGTTCTGCAATAGATTTTGTGCGGACCCATTACTCCTATTACCCTAAAGCTCAGAAAATCAAACTGTCTGGGTCAAACTGTCTGGGTTCTGTAACTTGCTCGGTGTTTACAGAGACATTAAGACGCATTTCTCCTAAAGGTCTCCACAGCCATTCTTCCCTATTCTGGTCCATGAAGACCACACAACATAAAAGACAGTGCAAGTGCCGAGATGAGGTCAAGAAGTGGGCATGAGCTGTTGACCAAAGGATTGAGACCACCAAAGACCCTCAACCTCCCACAAACCATTTCTAGAGAGGTCCTACAGAGAGATCTAGATTGACTGGAGAGCTTTAGCAATCATCAGCTGTATGAAAGATAACAAGAGCAAGTGCTGAATTCATCACCTGAGATAGGGTAATCTTGGTTATATATGCAAACTGGAGACTGTAAGGAGTTAAAAAGTACATTTGCCTCTCTGAAACACTGTTAAGGCTAGAGAAAGAACTTGCCATAAGATAAGCACAGAAAGGAGGAATTTGCAACAGGAAGGCACTAATTCCAGGCCTGGTGGAGGCTATATCTGGTTAGCACATCCTGCTTAATGCATCCGGACAAAAAATTTCTGCCATGGCAAGCTGTGTGAAAGGAAGCAACTACTCATATGCACATCACTGGTCAAACAAAGATCACCCCATGTTATGGGACAGACTCGAGGCTTTCTAAGGCACTGAAATACAAGCGCTAGCCGGTATAAAGCTGAAAAGATACCTTCCACAGGCACCCCCAACAATGGTGGTACTTCACACAACCAAAAATCCCTTATTTTAGTACGGTTAGCTATGGATTTCAGCAAAACTACATAGTTGTTAACATTGAAGGTTATAGTCACTTGCCACAAAGCAACAAAGCATAACAATGTATTCATAGTTTGTGGCTGATTTTCAGTTTCAGTTCTTCAGCATCAACAGCCATTGCAGTCCATCGTTTAACAGATTTCTTGACTCGGGTATAATGAATCCAGGTAGGTCTCTCTTTTATGCGAACCACAGTGAAAGTCGTCAGAAGGACTTGAAAAGGTCTGTCCCACTTCTCCTGTAGAGGATCACTTGAAAAATTCTTAACATATACCCAGTCACCCGGATCAATTGCATGCAATTTATGATCTGGCTGTTTAGGTTGATTCTCAAACACTATATTAAATTTTTGATGCAATTGTTTGTTGATTGATTTCAAATATTCACAGAGATATTGATTGCCTACTTGAGCCAAATTTTCGTCATGTGTGGTATTTAGTCCATAAGGTCTACCATAAAGAATTTCGAATGGGCTAATTTTTTCTTTTGATCAAGGTTTTATTCTGAGTCACACAAGGGCGATAGGTAGAGCCTGGTACCAATACAAATTGGTTTCTTGGCAAATTTTTGCTATTTGTTGTTTAATCATATGGGTCATTTTCTCTACTTGACCACTAGCTTGTGGCCTGTAGGGGGGTACGAAGCTGCCACTGAATTCCTAGCACTTTGCTGACTGCTTGCACAATTTGTGCACAAAAATGTGTTCCTCTATCAGAGCAGATTTCCCTGGGTACTCTGAACCTAGGGATGATTTCATTTAGCAATTCTTTTGTTACTTCTCTAGCTTTGTTTGTTCTACAAGGGAATGCCTCTGGCCACCCAGAAAAGGCGTCAGTTAGTACTAATAGATTCCTGAAACCTCCCTTGGCAGTTCAGAAAAATCTATTTGCCATAGTTCTTCTGGAAAAGTTCCTCTGTCAATCACTCCTTGTTCTAGCCTAACTGTTGTATTTGGATTGTTCTTTAAGCAAATGTCACATTGTGATGTTACTTCTTTAATGACTTCTAACAAACATGGGCTTGCAACTTGTGCTTTGAGATATTGGTTGAGAGGATCTACTCCCCAATGAGTTTTATTATTTTCAGATTTCACATAGTGTTTCAAAGCTTTCTCAGGTATTACTAATTGGCCTGTTTTTAACTGTCCCCATCCATTCTCTAGAAGTTTTCCTTTATTATCTTGCATCCGTTTGTAATCTGATGGTTAATAATTTATTGGTTGCCTAGTATCTACTTCAGTGGGTATTAATGCAGTCATTACTGGCTCTTTTCTTTCAGCGGCTAACCTGGCTTCATAATCTGTCAATCTGTTACCTTCTTCAGGGAGAGTGTTACCTTTAGAGTGTCCTTGGCAATGCATAATTGCCACCTGTGATGGGAGTTTTACCACTTCAAGGAGTCTGAGGATGTCAGTTGCATGTTTGACAACTTTCTTCTGAGCTGTTAAGTCCTCTTTCTTTCCAAATTGCGCATGGACAATTCCATAAGCATATTTGGAGTCTATCCAAATGTTGATGATTTTTCCCTTGGCCAGCTCTAACACTCGGGTTAGAGCTATCAGCTGAGCTTTCTGTGCTGAAGTTCTTGCAGGTAATGAATTTGACTCAATTACCTTAGAGACAGTAGTCACAGCATACCCAACCATTCGCGTCCCTTGTTTCATGAAACTGCTGCTATCAGTAAATCAGTTGTCAGCATCTGGGAGTGGTTCTTCTTTCAGGTCTGGGTGGCTGGAATACACAGCTTCAATGGTTTCTAGGCAATTGTGTACTACTGGTTCAGCTTCAGATTTCCCTTGCAGAAAGAAAGCAATGTTAGTCACTTGAATGTCAATGTCATCAGATTTGGCCAGAACCGCTTGATATTTGAGAAATCTTGAAGGCGACAACTAGTGATTTATTTTCTGCTCTAGGACAGCTGACACTGTGTGTGACACTAAAACAGTCATTTTTTTTCTTAGTGTGAATTTTCTTGCTTCTTTAATGTTCATTATGACCGCTGCAACTGCTCTGAGGCAGGGAGGCCACCCCTTGCTCACAGTGTCCAGTTGCTTGGAGAAATATGCTACTGCTCTTTTGTAGGGGCTCAACCGCTGTGCCAAGACTCCCAGAGCCATCCCCTGCCTCTCGTGTGAAAACAGCCAAAAAGGCTTACTTACATCAGGAAGTCCGAGGGTTGGGGCTCTCATAAGTTCATGCTATTCGTTGAAGGCCTTGTCAGCTTCAGGAGTCCATACCACAGCATTTTTAGAGACCTTTACTAGTTCATATAAAGGCTTCACAATTAGTCCATAATTGTATATCCACAACCGGCACCAACCTGTCATTCCAAGAAAAGCGTGAAGTTCTCTTACAGTTCGTGGCTTAGGTGTTTGGCAGATTTCTTCTTTCCATGTGGTCCCCAGAGATTGTTGTCCTCCAGAGATCTCGTATTTGAGGTAGGTCACCTGTTGTTGCACCAGCTGAGCTTTCTGTTGAGATACTCAATAACCATTTAATCCCAAAAAGTTCAATAGGCTCACTGTCCACTCAAGGCACTCTTTAGCAGTTTTTGTAGCAACTAACAAGTCATCTACATATTGCAGAAGCGTATCTTCTCCGGGTGGAGATTGCCACTGTTCTAATTTTTTTTAGCTAATTGATTTCCAAAAAGCATGGGACTGTTTTTGAACCCTTGAGGTAACACTGTCCAGGTAAGCTGTTTTTTCTTCCTGTGCTAGGATTTTCCCTTTCAAAAGCAAAAATTATTTGACTCTCATCTGCAAGTGGTAAACAGAAGAAGGCTGTTGAAGAATGGTTAGAGGATCAGGGACATGGATCATTGATAAAGTTGAAGGGTACAGATCAATAAAAGAGCTGTACAAGCAAAGGCCTGCATGAGAAAATGCCTGCATGAGAAAATGACTGTGTGAGAAACAGGCCTGAGAATCAAAAGGGAGTTTTAAGGAGGTACAGTACTGTGCTGATAAGATGTACTGACCATGAGAAGGGAGGAAGAACTTTGATTTCTCAAAACATAAATAGTAGAAGCTTGCCAAATGTAGTCTTTTATCTTACCCAATTATGTAGAAACAAGAATGCGCTTTCGTAAGTTTAAACCAATTAAGAACTGATAAGCATGTATACTCATACTATATAAGTGCCTCTGTATTGCCAATAAACGAAGCTTGCTTTATCAATCACATTGATTGTCTGCATGTCTTCCCCCGCCGAAGTCAGCAAGTGAAGGCATCTTTGAGATCTATGACTGAAAACCAGATTAAATCCTCTCGTAATTTTGTTCGTAGCATGTAAGGGTTAGCTACTACTGGATTAGCTACTAAATTACTTTAGTAATTCCATTAACTGCTCGCAGATCCTGTACTAGTCTGTAGGTTCCATTAGGTTTCTTCACCAGCAGTATGGGGGTATTAAACTCTGATTCACATTCTTTTAATAGTCCTGATGCTAGAAACTTACTGATTATGGGCTCTACCCCTTTTCTATCTTCTAATCTTAAGGGATATTGTTTTTTAATCGCTGTCTTGGCTCCTGTTTGTAATTCAATTTTAATGGGGTCAGCTAATTTTGATCTTCTCAGAGTATCAGCATGCCATACTCCTGGGTACACTTGATTCAATATTTGTTCCAGATAGGTGTTATTATTTTTTGCCCTTGACCCAATTGTTAACCCCAATGCTAAAACTAATTTGTTTTTTGGCACTTTAAATTTTATTTCTCCGTCTTTAAATTCAATTGTTGCTTCCAAATTTTTGAGTAAATCTCTGCCCAACAAAGATTTAGGTGAATTAGGTAAATAGAGGAATTGATGTATTCCTATCCTTTTTCTAATTTTGTATTCAAGTGGTTTTAAAAATAATGCATTTTCTGGTTGGCTCGTGGCTCCCTCGACTCTAATGTATTTTTCACTTTTAGGCACCAAAGCTTGACCTAAAACTGAAAATGTGGCTCCAGTATCAATTAAAAATTCAATCTCTTTATCAGTCCCTAGTTGCATTTTAACCAGCGGATCTGCTAGGGCAGTATCCGCCGGTCCCCATCACTCACTGTTATCCACAGCTGCAGTAATAGCTTCTTGCACTTGATTGGCAAGGTCAGGGCACTGGCGCTTCCAATGACTTTCTTTCTTACAAAATGCACACTGACTTGGTCCCAGTCTGGGTTGTGATGAATTTGAGCCCCCTCTGCTACTTCCTCCCCTGCCTCTTCCTCTGCCTCAGCCTCACCCCCCATTCTGGTGTTGATCTAGTGCAGCTACTATAGCTGTGGTCAGCTTTTTCTGTTCTTGCTTGTCTCTGTTATTATATACTCTCCAGGCTTCTCCCATTAACGCTTCCAGGTCTCTGTTTGCAGGTTCTTTCATTTTTTGAAGCTTAAATCTGATGTCTGGGCTTGATTGCCCTAACATTAGAGAAACTAACTGCTGCTTTCCCGTGTCTGATGAGGGGTCTAGGGTTGTGTATTTCCGCAAGGCTGCACAGTCTGTCTACAAAGGCAGTAGGAGACTCCCTGCATTCTTGTTTAACTTGAAATATCATGGACCAATTTACTGCTTTTGGGATAGCATTTTCCAATCCAATTTTTACCAGATTTCGGTATTTAACTAGCAGTGCATAATCTCTTTCATCATTTGGATTCCACCTGGGATTAGAGGTGGGGAACGCCTGTTCTACAGTTCCTTGTAAAGCTCCACTAGAAATTTGCCTTTCCACATGTGCTTTAGCTGTTTTTATTACTAGTTCCTTCTTTGTTTCTGTAAGCTCCGACAGCATTAAATCAACGTCACCCCAGTCAGGATCTTGGTTTCTTACAATTAATTCAAACCTTTTTGCAACTTTTTTGGGGTCTTCTCTGTAATTTCTAACCTCTTCTCTCCAGATATTCAGATCACTAGTGGAAAAGGGAACTTTCACCCGCATTGCTTCTCCCCCAGGGCCTATTACTTCTCTCAGAGGGGCTATCAGAGGCAAAGTTTTTTCACTTTACTTCTTGTGCATGCTGTTATTGGAGTCCCCGAACTTGTTCCCTCCCCAGGATCCTTCGCTATTGCTTGGGCGGGACGGGGGGGGGGGCAGAGTGGTTGGAGGAGAGTGTGCAGCAGGCCTTGAATAGCTTGGTTGTAAATCTTGAACATCTATAAAACTGTCTCTTTCATGCTTATCTGCTGACTTCAAACACTTTTGGCCTATACTGCAGGCAGAACAACATCTCTTCAGTTTCTGTTTACAGTCTTTTTCTAATGCCAATACAAAAGGATCTTCTGGAGCCAAATTTATGCCACTTTGCCATTCAGGTTTATTTCTCAGAGTAAAAACCATATTGGCATAAATTACTTCACTCTTCTTCTGCTGTCTCCTTAAAAACAACATTAACTGCAACAAGGTATCGTAATGCAATGTTCCGTTTATTGGCTATTTTTCTCCTGACTCTAATTTGTACAGGGGCCACCACTGGTTACAGTATTTCATTAAATCTGCTTTTCTTATAGTTTCTCCCAGCCCATCTCCTAATTCTTTTATGTGCTAGGATACATCCTAACAGGCTTTTCTTTATTACTTCTTTGCTACTTGCAGACCCCATTTTACTCTTGGCTTTCTCCACTCTCCACTGAAATGTTTCTCGACAATCTTACAACCGCTTGTCAGTCTTCTGTCTAACTCCTTAAATCTCGGAAGTCTCTAACGACCCTCCACACATCAATTTTACAACTCTTAAAACTGCTCAAAAGTCACTGTACTGACACAACCTTTTAATTTTACAACTCCTAAAACCGCTCAAAAGTCACTGTACCAACACGGCCTTCTACACATGAAACAAGGAATTGGGGTCTTATAAATGAAAGGAATGAAGCAGGGTATTAGAGCAGGATGGAGCATGGATTAAAACTGTTAATAAAGCAAACCATAAAAAACCCCAAACTTCTGGAAAACACTCAAACAGTAACAGCTGTAAAGGCACCAACACAGACAGCGAAAACTTTTAGCAGACACACAGCAGCCAGTAATAGTTGTTAGTACACACATGGAAAAGAAACACTAATTTTATACAAATTACACAAAACAATACATATAGCGATCAGACTTAAGATTTTTTTTTTTTTAAAGCCAAGGCCAACAATAATAAAAAGTCATCAGACTTCTTTTGGGGCCTCTAACCCCTTGGTACCTTTTTTTGGGGGGATCTTAACTCCCCCTTTTTCTTTTGGGTCCTCTAACCCCTTTGTATCACTTCAGGAACTCTTCCTGTGATACTGCACCCAGCATATGTCATCAAATATGTCTTATGGGAGCTTCTTAACCAAACAAACCAAGACTGTTTTAAATCAAGTTACAAATACCTTGAATTTTTGCAGTCGGTCAGTCCTTCTCTGCCCCTGCAGAGAGCCAGTGAAGCGCAGAGTCCCTCTGAGAAAATCCCGGGGCGTGCCAAGGGAGTGCCCAGCTCCAACGGATCCTGCAGCCAGGCAGAGAAGTCCTGCTGTGCTAGGTCGCTAAAACTGATGCCTGAAAGACAGGCTGGAAATAAATCCCCATAGACTGATGCCTATAGAGCAGGTATTTGTTTATTGCAGTGCTGGTGGTGAGGGGGATTTTTCTTAACTCACCCGCCTTTGTCAAGTGCTGTAGTATATTTATACAGTAAATTTTGCTTAATGTTGCTATGTCATTACAGCATCATCACATATGCGCCGGAACTAATTTACATAGCATGATCTCATGGTTATTAGATAATTCTTTGCACTGTGCATGCACTTCCCCAATTCGGGGGTCTTTGGGGGTCTTTGATGAAGGCTTCTAAGTCTTCTTCGAGCTTGAACTTTTCAACTTTGTCTTCGGGGCATGCGCAGTTATGATGCTCTTTGGTCCATCTGGTCTTAACTGGCCTAAATTTTTTGTTTTGTGGCTAATTGGCTTTGGCTTGCCAATTTCTCATTAGTACTACACCTATCTATCTCTAAAACTATACACCTGGTAAGTTTTTGTTTTGTTTTTTCTTTTTCTCTATTCTGCATATAAGCAACTAGTTAACTATATACTAGCCATTACATTGTATAAAAAGTTATTAATATTAGATTATATGGGTATCAAAA
>NW_008239113.1:12814-14493 GCF_000691975.1 Corvus brachyrhynchos | reverse complement strand
TGATCACTGAATAACTGAGAAGGCAAAGGTTGGAGATGAGTTGGAAGGAGATTTTTATGATTAGGGCAAAGGTATGTGACCACAAACAAAGACATGTTTGTGTAAAAGTAAATGAGTCTCAAGAAGAGCATAAGTAAATAGAAAACATGGTTTTACCAAATAGAGATATTGCAGGCAAACAAGAAATGTTGAGGTAGGAAGAAGAAGAAAGGTCTGAGAATTTTCCATTGTAAGCTTAAATTATAACATACTTACTGTTGTCATTGGATAATAATGACTATAATATGGTAATGGTAGTAGTTATGATAGGCTATAGGCAAATGTAAAGGTATTGTGTATGGTGCTTATTGGTTGTTATGTATTAAGATACTCTGCAAAGAAAAGTATATAATGCTTTGTAACTTGAACAGAAAGCGGCTTCAGGTATGCCTACAGCTGTAGCTGACAGCTGTAGGGCTGGCTCTGGATACCCACTCCCTGAAATGCTGTAACTTTGCCTATGCAATAAACAGCTTTCAAGAGAGCCGCCTGAAGTCCAGACATCCTTCGTGAAACTTTCTCCCATACCTACCCACAGACTGACTGCTGAAATAGTCTGTGTGGGCATCCCTCCTTTAGAAACTCCAGTCACTGGGGGGTTAATCCTTGCTGTCATTGTTTTCTTTATGTTAAGCTGTTTCTGTGCCTTCACTCGACACAGGTGGTTCGGGAGACAACGTGAAAGTGAAAGTTAGATTAGGAGATTAGATTACACCATTAGAATGTTTCTCTTAATAATCTTACCTTTATATTGTCAGTTAAGTTTGGGCCAAAAGCGGGAGAATAATTTTTTTAGCCTTAGGAGAAGTAGCAAAAACCTTTAACCTTAGCAATTGTTGGGTCTGTGGAGAGCCAGGAAGATCTGAAAACTGGCCATGGGTAGCCAGCCCAGCCGAACCTAAATGGTGAGTCAGCACCCTGAATGAAGTCCATAATCAAACAGGATTTTAGGGTGAAGAAGGAAGTCCATGGCTACTTCATTCTTCTGAAAGAGGCATTTATTGTCTAAATAGAATCAGAGGTGTATACGTGTGAAAAAGTGTTTGTGACTGGACTTGGAGTTTATCTATTAGCAGAAGAAGGGGGAGTGTGTAGAAAAATAAATGACTCAAACTGCTGTTTGCAAATAGATGACAATGGAAAAGTGGTGAAACAAATAACAAAAGGAATAAGAAAGTTAACACATGTACTGGTCCAAACGTGGAAAAGATGGGAATGGGACATGTTTTCATAGTTACCTGGTGGACTATGGGTTAAACAAATGCTTTTTTCTCTTATGTGCTGTAGCAACTCTAATCTTTTTACCATGCATGATCCCCTGCTTAGTGCAACTTATTCAACATGCAATCAAGGGGATGCAGGTGAAGAGCGGAAAGAACTCCACTACTAAATAAGTAGTAAAGTAGGTATGTTTTATTCCAGCGCTGGGACGCAGGGGGGATCGCTCCTTCAAAATCATGCGTGCCGACAGCTGCATTCAGCACGGTATTTATCGGGTTACAAGCTCCATATTCATTAAGTTTTGCAACACGACTATACATATTCATCACCTAGCCCCACCCAGCCTCGCTTCGTATTATAATGAACCCAAAAGTCATTTACATTCGTGTTGCGCTTGCGCAGTGTTGTTTGGTGTTTTT
>NW_008239113.1:2642-8731 GCF_000691975.1 Corvus brachyrhynchos | reverse complement strand
TGAAATGCTGTAACTTTGCCTATGCAATAAACAGCTTTCAAGAGAGCCGCCTGAAGTCCAGACATCCTTCGTGAAACTTTCTCCCATACCTACCCACAGACTGACTGCTGAAATAGTCTGTGTGGGCATCCCTCCTTTAGAAACTCCAGTCACTGGGGGGTTAATCCTTGCTGTCATTGTTTTCTTTATGTTAAGCTGTTTCTGTGCCTTCACTCGACACAGGTGGTTCGGGAGACAACGTGAAAGTGAAAGTTAGATTAGGAGATTAGATTACACCATTAGAATGTTTCTCTTAATAATCTTACCTTTATATTGTCAGTTAAGTTTGGGCCAAAAGCGGGAGAGTAATGAGTATTTTGGACCAAACCACTACACTAAATTGGTGTTTCCGCCAAACAAAACCCACTACAATTGTCTAAATAGAATTGGAGGTGTATATGTGGGAAAAAGTGTTTGTGACTGGACTTTATCTTTTGGTTTATCTATTAGTAGAAGGAGGGGGACTGTGTAGAAAAATAAATGACTCAAACTGCTGTTTGCAAATAGATGACAATGGAAAAGTAGTGAAACAAATAACAAAAGGAATAAGAAAGTTAACAGATGTACTGGTCCAAATGTGGAAAGGATGGGAATGGGACATGTTTTCATAGTTACCAGGTGGACTATGGGTTAAACAAATGGTTTTTTCTCTTATGTGCTGTAGCAACTCTAATCTTTTCACCATGCATGATCCCTTGCTTAGTGCAACTTATTCAACATATGATCAAGGGGATGCAGGTAGTAGCCATGCCTACAGATCCAGAGATGGCTACAAAAGGACAGAAAATGATGTCACTGCAAATAATTGCAAAACCAAAAAAAGACCCAAGAACAGAAAATTAAGTCAATAATAACTAAAGTTTGTAAAGACAATTATTAAAAAAATAAAAGAGGAGGGATTGAAAGGAATGAGGGACTTGTCTTTACAAACAAGCTGTGGGCCTGCTGGAAGATAAAACTAGTACTGAGAGATAAAAGAAACAATGGGAAGGATTCCACTGATTGATGAATGGAAAGAAAGAGATTTGTCTTTACAAATAAATTATAGGTCTGCTGATAAATGAAATTGGATATTGAGAGATGAAAGAAACAATGGGAAGAACCATAAATTCCATAAGAATTAAAATAAAGGAGGGGTTATACATTAGAAGGGAGTCTTAGGTATTAGGCGTTTTGGGAAGTCTGTACCTCTCAAGTACCTCAGCCAATGAGGAAAGAGAGAGGGAAATGCAGTCAGGAAATTAGGATAAATAGGAGGCTGCGCCCTCCAAAAATTTGAGAGACCCCAGGGGAAATGCCCCATGGCCTCTCCCTTTATTCGAATGAAGTAACAGGACTCCTCTGTCTCTTTTTTGGACATAACCCTCTGGTGTTTGTGGATTAATTTTCCTGACACCTGCAAGTCTATTTCCTTCATGAATTTGGGAATCCTCATGTTGGCGTACTTTGCAATACAGTACAGCCACTTCTTACAATATTTCTTTTTTATATTTAATTGGAGATCCTTGTCCTGTTAATAGACCTCTTTCTTTCCATATAGCTCCATGGGCATGAACAATGCAAAAAGCAGATTTCAAGTTGGTCCATGTTTGCTCTTTTTCCTTCTGCCAGTTCCAGGGCTTTTCATAGCACTATGAGTTCTGCCCCTTGTGCTGATGTGTCCATGGGCAGCGGTGGAGCTTCTGTTACCTTGGTTGTCATGACTACTGTATAGCCAGCTGTTCGTTTTCCATCTTCCACCAAGCTACTTCCATCTGTAAATAACTCTGTCTCTGGATCTTCAATGGGTGCTTCTTGTAGGTCTGGTCGGCTTGCATAAACTTGCTCAATTGTCTGTAAGCAATCATGGGTTAGCTGCTCTTCTTGAATGGGGGTGCTTAGGAATTGGGCTGGATTTATCACTGTGGTTACTTTAAGTTCCACATCTTCTTGCTCCATTAGAACAGTCTGATATTTCAGCATATGTCTTGAGAAAAGCCAATGCTCCCCCTTTTGGCCTAATATAGTAGTCATGGCGTACAGAGTATATACTATTATATTTTGTCCCAAAGTCAATTTCCTGGACTCTTGGATGAGAAGAACAGTTGCTGCTACAGGCAGCAGGCATCTGGGCCATCCCTGGCTAATTTTGTCAGGTTGTTTTGAAAAGTACCCCACAGGCCTCTTG
Source organism: Corvus brachyrhynchos (assembly GCF_000691975.1). Lineage (NCBI taxonomy): Eukaryota > Metazoa > Chordata > Aves > Passeriformes > Corvidae > Corvus > Corvus brachyrhynchos. Next base: position 6,525 of record NW_008239113.1, on the reverse strand, counting down.
AAGTCCTCTACCTTCTGAGCCAGAACTCCAAGGGCGAGGTGCTGTCGTTGGTGTACAAAAAGCTGAAAGGGCTTTGTCAGACATAAGGGTTATCTTTAAGTTAGGGATCACATGTTCACTCTCAGGCCTTCTGGGGCCTCTAATTCAAGACCATCCCTCCCAAAAATGCTGTTAAATCTCAGGCAGTCACAGGTTGCAGTACTTGACAGATGGCCTCTTTTCTGTCTGTTCCAAATTTCCGTTGTCCTGGAATTATTTCAAACCCTAGGTAGGTACCTTGCTGTTTCATGATTTGAGCTTTTTCCTGACATACTTTGTAGCCTCCTTGGCCTGGGAAATTTAGAAGACTGATAGTCAATTTCATTAATTTTTCATTCATCAACACAGTGTAGGACCAACCCATGGGGTTCTCCTTCTTCCAGGTCTCTAATTCTTTTGCCAATTGATTCCCAAAAATTGTGGGGATATTTTTAAATCCTTGTGGTAGTCTTCCGAGCAGTTCGGGGATTTTCTCAGTCAAAGGCAAAAATGCCCTGACTTTGCTTATTGAGAGGTATGCAAAAGAAGGCATTATTCAGATCTATTACTGTAAACCATTGATGATATTCTGTTAACTGGCAAAATGGGAGTGTTATATTCTGATTCACATTCTATCACTATTCAAAATTCCTTGAAATTCTCTATTAGATTCTCGATTCCCCTTCTAGCTTCTAATTTTAAAGGATACTGTTTCTGCCTTACTGGTTTTGATCCAGGTTTTAGGGTAACACCTATAGGCTGAGTTTGTTTGGCATGGCTTCCTGTATTCCTCCAGAATTGCCCGGTTCCAATATTCCCTTCAACATAAAAGTTCTTGCCTTGATGGCTTTTTAGTCTTATGTACCAATAATTGTATTTCTCCATTTTAAATATAATCTGAGAACAGGTCTCTTTCCAAAAGAGGAATCAAACACTCCAGTATATATAAGAATTGGTCGGTTATCCATCACTTGCCAAATTTAAAATTAATAAAGAATCTTGGTGCAACAGGGAAAGCGGAAAAACGAGCAACATTTACAAATTCTTAATTTTCCTTGGTTCGTATTTAGCTCCAGTGTCTATTAAAAGTCTATTTTCTCTTTTCTGTTTCCCCAGCTGTATGGTAACCAGGGGTTCAGCTGGGGTTCCACCCCCAGTTCCTGTCAGTCTTGATTTAGGGGTAGCTTTGCTACCTCTGCCCCCTTCAACTTCCAGGGACCTTGGTGTCCAAAATCTTTACAGTCTGCACACTGATTCAACTTCAATCCTCCCTGGGCAGGGTGTCTCCCGTGATTAGATTAGCATTACATCTCTTCGTCTTTCTTTCCCTTTCCAGCTCCCATTTTCTTTCTCTTTCCTCCCTTTCCTTTTCCCACTCTTTTTCTCTCTCTCCCTTTCCTTTCCCATCTTCTTGATAGCTATCATCTCTTGTTTTCCCATCCCTTGCTCATTCACTTCCCGCCTTTTCACTTCCTGCTTACCCTCTTCCTACTTTCCTGCTAATTCTCTTCCTCCTTTCTTACTTCCTGTGTAATCTAGTAGATTATCCAGCAGAAAGTGGTTTCAAATACTTTAGTTCCTCTTGCACACCCAGACATACAGTGCACACACACAAACAAGACACACGGTGCACAGAGACGTAGGGACAAAGACACAGAGACACACAGCACAGATGCAATGCACCGAGAGCACACACAGTGTAGACAAGGCTTGCACGAGACAGCAACAGCTGTAAAACAGTCCCACAATCCAAAGCACCGCCCCCCCGGCCACCCGACCCAACCATCCAGTCCACACACTGGCCACAACACTGGACCAGCCCGGACCCAAGTCTCTTCCCATCCTTTTCCAGAGATTCAATATACATTTCAATGGGAAATTTGGAATATAATCTCCCACTTTAGTTTTAGAAGAAACCACCCCATACTCAATAATAAGTATACACGCTATTACCTCTGAAAGGCGTAAGGATGTTTCCAGATTCGTAAAGGGGGACGAAGGGGAATCACCAGCCCTGCAATTAATAACCGACACAAGAGGGCGCTCCAAGCCCACAAGTGCGATTTTACCCACAAACACAATTCCAACCGCATACATAAAAGTAAAGCAACATCTAATAATACTCCAAAACCTCAGCAAACTCACTCATACTTCAACACTCTTGGATTTATAACACAGTGTCCTGGTTTAAAAGGCAGGTGTCTGCAAAGGAAGGCGGGAACCTTCCTGAAATGGAAAAGATGACCCCCTTCCCGCTGAATTATTATAACTTTATTACGGGGCTTTCAGGAAAAGAGATGGGAAAAGGAATAACAGTGCTTTAGTAGAATATATATATATACACACACAGATATATAAGGACAAACAAACAACAACAACAAACCAGAAAACCCAATAACAGTCTTTTCCCCGCCCATCAAGCACTTTCCCTTTTGATGTAGTTACGATCACAACCGGCAGGGGGCACTGTTGGCTCGTGTCGAGGCAGAGGGGGTGCAGTGACTCCCCTGCGGCTTCAGGAGGTTCTCCGATGCAAGCCCTGAGCCTCCTCAGGGGTTAATGGCATCCCTGGGAAGACAGAAGGTGGAGGGGAAAGGGGGGGTTGTTCAGTTTCCCCATGCCCTCACGTGTCCAGTGAAAATGTCCTGGCAATGGCAGCTCTGGTGAGGTTCCAGTCCACCAGCAGCAGGGAAGGTGCACTCTATCTCAGGAGAGAGAAGGTGGGGGTCTCTCCCGGCGAAAGTGGGTACTGGAGAGAAAGTCCCAGTCCACCAACAATTCACTGTAAGCAGCGGGCTTACCAATAGGCAGTCAGGAGAAACTTCCCAGCAGCGCCGAACCCTTGGGCAGGAGTTCCAAGACACCCAGTCACATCTTTTGTCTCTAAAGTAGTCCATTCATCGTCTCCAGGACAACAAATGGGAAGAAAATTCCCTGAGAGAAAAAAAAAAAAAGAAAAGAAAAAAACCCAAACCCCAACACATGGGCTGTTTATATGCTGGCAAACTCAAATTAACACACCACTCTGACACAAACACACTCCCAGAGTTCAAGAAAAATGCAAAGAATGCAAAGCAATTGAACGAACTCCACCACACTCCAGGCAGACTGGGGCCGCACTCCAATTGTAAACTGAGCCTGTTTTTTTCTTCTTTCTCCACCTAAGTCAAGATGGTGGCAGTGCACTATGAGACAGTGAAACTATGAGCTTGACGTGGGACTTGAACCCCCCAATACCTTTCCCAGAGGGACTTGAACCCCCAATACCTTTTTGGTAACCCCTGAGGGGAGGGAACTTGAATTTCCCCCCCTCTTTTTAGTAAACTTAGCCAGGGGCTCGCACCCTGTGAACTTGTGAACCCCTTACTCAAACCCTGTTCTGGGACTCAAACCCCCTTACCAGTAACTCCATTCATACCCCTTATCAATAACCCCAAGATAAATAATTTAAATGATGCCTTTACTCATCCAGGGATCTTGTCCGAGCCCTGGGAGATCAGAAGCTGAAGAATCCCTCCGAGACCCCCTTGGAGCTGGCTGGGGACCTATTAGCCGAGGCTTAAGGCTGAGGTCCCATCTGGTTCGCCAATTAGTCACCAAATGTCCAAAATATCGGAAAAAGACGAATAAGACTCCTTAACACTAAAGTGGTGTTAAAGATGGCATAATTTATTCAGGCTTGAAGTGCACAAAGGATACTTCTAACCCTATGTAGATGTTATAAATAAAGTATGTAATTCGTGCTATTATGTATAAAACTGGAATGTAATCACACCATGTAGAGACAGAGTTTCAAAATCCCTCCACCAGCCTGGCTGAGAGAAAAATTTCACAACACTAAAAGAAGTTCTCTCACAATAAGTGA
>NW_008239113.1:0-1765 GCF_000691975.1 Corvus brachyrhynchos | reverse complement strand
GGAAGGAACAAGGGATACCTGAAATCCCGAGAGATAGTCCCCTAGTCTGGATACTAGAGCATTGGGGAAACTGTCCCGAAAGGAGAAATAAATCCAAGGAAAAAATGGTTTATTTCTGCTTGGAGATATGGGGGGGGCAAAGAAATCAGGGAACATGTAATTTGGCCTATTTTTGGCACTTTCGAAAAGTGGATGTGCCAAGCTTTAAGTAATTATATAAACACTAAGACTCCACCGGGGAAAGAGGAAGAAGAATATGCTAAGATGTGGGGGTCTGCTCGAACCGAGCTACTCCCGATAAAAACACAACAGGGGCCTGCCACCCTGAACGGGACATGGGACCCCTTAGACAACCTCCCGCCCCCATATTTGGTTCCTCCGCACCCACCCGTGCCGGCACAAGCGCCTCAAATGGATGGCGCAGCGGCGATACCGGGACAGGTACCGGTATCACAAATCTATCCCCAGCTCCAACCTTTGCCTTCACCGCCACCTGGGGGGAACGAAAATCCCTCCACCCCCACACCAGGAGTCTACTCCCCCCCCTTCCAGCAGAACACGTTTTCAAGCAAAGAAAGCCCGCGGAGATCACGGGGAGGGGGAGGGAGAAAAGCATAAGCTGCTTCCCCTGAGAGAGGTGCCAACTGCACCAGGGGTTATAGGGTTCGTAAACGTGCCCATTAACACGGGTGATGTGAGGGCTTTCAAGAAAGAGATGGGAAAGTTAATGGATGATCCCCTAGGGGTGGCAGACCGGCTGGATGAATTTCTGGGGAACAGTATATATTCATATGATGATATATGCGCAGTACTAAGGTCCCTATTCAACACCGAGGAACGGGAAATGATTAAACAAGCAGGGATACGGGGATGGGAACACAGGAATCCACAGGGAACACCAGGCAGTCAGAAATGGCCAAGCCATCTGGGGTGGAACGCTCAGATGGGGGATGGTAGACGAAACATGATAGATCTGAGAAACATAGTAATACAAGGGATACGGGAGGCAGTACCCAGAGGGCAGAATCTGAGTAAAATGTTTGGGGAATGCCAGGGAAAGGATGAAACACCCACGGAATGGCTAGGAAGATTGAGGCGAAATTTACAAATGTACTCAGGAACCGACCCTAATTCACCGGCTGGGGAGGTTCTATTAAAAACACAATTCGTTGCAAAATCCTGGGAGGACATACGGAAGAAACTTGAGAAAATTGGTAATTGGCAGGAGAAGAATTTGCAGGAGTTGCTCAGAGAAGCTCAGCGGACGTACATGAGGAGAGATGAGGAATAACAAAAGGCACAAGCGAAGGTGCTTATGGCAGCAGTTAGGGAGGTGCAGAAGCAGGAACTCACGGTAAGCCCAGCGCAAAGTCCCAAGCCTCAGAGGAATCAGGCCCCTCCCCCGCAACAGAACCAGGATTCCCGGGGAAACCTCCTGGAATGCAGTTACTGCGGGAGGAGAGGGCATTTTAAGAGGGATTGTAGGAGAAGGATGAAAGATAAAAAAGTCTTTGAGGAGGTCTAGGGGTGTCAGGGGCTTCTCAATTTAGGGTCCAGGAAGCCCTCGATAAAATTAAAAGTCGGACCCCTAAAGCAGGAACTAATTTTTTTGGTAGACTCGGGAGCTGAACAAACCACCGTTCAGCGACTGCCGAGCGGATGTACAACAAGCAAAGATACCCCGACGGTGGTCGGAGCAAAAGAGGAATCCTTCAAGGTCCCGGTTATTAAGAATGTAGAGTTCAAATCTGAAACCAGGACATGC
>NW_008239112.1:4117-9276 GCF_000691975.1 Corvus brachyrhynchos | reverse complement strand
AAAGCAGGAGCCGCTTTTGGGGAGGCTCCTGCTACTTTTTGACAAATTTTGGGGCCTCTAAGTGGCTTCTGGGGGGTTGCAGTGAATTTGGGGCAGGTGCCATAAACCCCCTGCAATTTGAGGGGCTGAGGTGAAGTCCCCATATTTTGGTAGGGTCAGAGGACTCCAATTCGGAGGGCATCTGGCTTCTTTGCAACCCTTCAATGGGGTGTGAAGCGGCGAGGGAGGGAGGGAAGGAAGGAATTCGGAATTCGGAATTCGGAAGGAAGGAAGAAAGAAAGAAAGAAAGAAAGAAAGAAAGAAAGAAAGAAAGAAAGAAAGAAAGAAAGAAAGAAAGAAAGAAAGAAATCAACAAAAAAGTGAACAAAGCGAAGAAATAAAAAAGATGGAAAAAAGACTCAATAATGTGAAACTAAGAAGAAAAATGAAAAAATATGAAAGAAGGAAGCAGCAGAAAATAAAAAATGATAAAAGAAAGAAAAACATTTAAAATTAAAGAAAGTGAAAGAGACGACAGAAAGCAATAAGGAAAAAAAAAGAAAAGCAGAAAAAAAGGGAAGAAATAAAGAAAGAAGAAACAGAAAAAGAAAAAAGTTGAAAGAAAGAATAAAAGAAAGAAAGAAAATCAAAGACAGAAACCAACAAAATAAAAAAGAGAAGAAAAAAGAAAAGAAGAAACAAAGAAAGCAAAAAGAAACAGAAACAGGGAAAGAAAGCAGAAAGAGATAAAAATGAAAGTGAGAAAGCAGAAAAGGAAGAAAGGAAGGAAATGAAAAGACAGAAATCAACAAGAAAATGAAAAAGGAGAGGTAAAAGAAAAGATAAGAAAAGGCTCAGTAACATGAAATGAAGAAGAAAAATGAAAAAAAATACAAATGAAAGAAAGAAGAAAGCAACAAGAAAACAAAACAAAAAAAGGAATGAAACAAGAAAGAAACAAAAAAAAAGAAACCAGAAATACAGACACAAGACAAAATAAATGAAAATTTGAAAGGAAAAAAGCAAAAAAGAAAGAAGAAATACAGAAAGCAACAACAACAACAAAAAAAAAAAAACAGGGAAAAGAAAAGATCCCTGGATCAGTTATGTCTTGCAACACTGAGTGGACAGATAATGATATGACTGCAAAAAAATGTGCTTTTCATCTGTAATTGTGTACTTTAGGCTTGAGGCTCGCTCTCTCTCCAAAAAAAAAAAAAAAAAAAAAAAAAAAGAAAGCAACAAGAAACAAAAAAAAGGAAAAAAAGGAAAAAATATAAAAAATGAAGAAAGAAAGAAAAGATGAAAGCAAGAAGATAAAAACATGAATGAAAGAAAAAACAAGACACAAAGAAACAAGAAAAAGAGGAAAAAATGAAGAAAATAAGAATAAAAGAAAAGAAGAAAGGAAGCAACAAGAAACAGAAAAAGAAAGCAAAATGATTAAAAAATGAAACAAAAAGGAAAGAACGAAAGAAAGGAAACATCAAAAGACAGAAATCAACAAAGAAAATGAAAAAAGAGAAAGAAAAAGAAAAGAAGAAACAAAAATCAAGCTACAAGAAACAGAAACAGAAAGCAAAAAGATATAAAAATGAAAGCAGGAAAGGAATTCGGAAGGAATTCAGAAGGAATTTGGAAGGAAGGAAGGAATTTGGAAGGAAGGAAGGAAGGAAGGAAGGAATTCGGAAGGAAGGGAAAGGAAAGGAAAGGAAAGGAAAGGAAAGGAAAGGAAAGGAAAGGAAAGGAAAGGAAAGGAAAGGAAAGGAAAGGAAAGGAAAGGAAAGGAAAGGAAAGGAAAGGAAAGGAAAGGAAAGGAAAGGAAAGGAAAGGAAAGGAAAGGAAAGGAAAGGAAAGGAAAGGAAAGGAAAGGAAAGGAAAGGAAAGGAAAGGAAAGGAAAGGAAAGGAAAGGAACAACAAAAGGAGGAAGAAAAGTAGAATAGAAGAAAGAAAAAAGAAAGAAAGAGAGCAAAAAGAAACAATAAAAAAGGGAAAAAGAGGAAGAAAAAACATTAAAAAATGAAGAAAGCAGGCAAGGAAAAAGAAAATAAAAATGAAAGAACAAAAGAAAGAAGAAAGGAAGAAAATTAAAAGACAGATATCAAAAAGAAAATGAATGTGATGTAAAAAGAAAAGAAAGAAAGCAAGACTAAATAGCATGAAACCAACAAGAAAATAAAAGAAAAAAATAGAGGATGAATAAAAGAAACAATGAAGTAAGAAAAAAAATAACAGAAAGACACAAGTAAAAATAAAAGAGAAAAAGAAAGAAAGAAGAAAGACAGAAAGGAACAAAAAACAGAAAAAAAGCGAGAAAAAGATTTTAAAATTAAGAAAGACAAAAGGGTTCTGTAACATGAAGCGAAAAAGAAAAAGGAAAAAGAAAGAAAGAAGGAAAAAAAGCAAGCAGGCAGGCAGGAAAGACTCAATAACGTGAAACCAAGAAGAAAAATGGGAAAAAAAAAGGAGGAAAGAAGAAAGCAACAAGAAAATAAAAAGAAAGAATTGAAAGAAAAACCATACAGAATGAAGAAAGCAAGCAAGCAAAAAGATATAAAAATGAAAGGAAGAAAGCAGGAAAGGAAGAAAGGAAGGAAATGAAAAGACAGAAATCAACAAGAAATTGAAAAAGGAGAAGAAAAAAGAAAAGAAGAAACAACGAAGAAAGAGTAAATAACATGAAACCAACAAGAAAATAACAGACAAACAAAAAGAAAAAAAAGAAGAAAGAAAAAAAGAAGAAAGAAAAAAAGAAATGCACAAGAAAAAATAAATGAAAAAAGAAAGCAAAAAGAGAAAGACAGAAAGAAACAAAACACAAAAAGAAAATTTAAAAAAGATTAATAAAATGAAGAAAGAAAGACTCAATACCATGAAACCTACAAGAAATAGGCAAAAAGAAAGAAAGAGATAAAGAAGAAATCAACAAGAAAAAAAAGAAAGAAAGAAAGAAAAAGGAAGAAAGAAAAAAAAGAACAGAAAGAAGGACACAAGAATAAAAAGTAAAAAAAAAGAAAGAAAGAAGCAAGAAAGCAACAAAAACCCAAAAAAACCAAAAGGGAAAAAAAAGGTTTAAAAATAAAGAAAGCTAAGAGAAATCAACAAGAAAATGAAAAAAGCAAAGAAAAATTAAAGAAAGAAAGACTCAATAACATGAAATCAAGAAGAAAAATGGAAAAAAAGAAGGAAAAAAGAAAGAAACAAGAAACAAAAAAAAGGAAATAAAGAAAGAAAAATCATTTTAAAATGAAGAAAGAAAGAAAAAAAGAAAGCAAAAAGATAAAAACATGAACAAAAGAAAGAAACAAGAGAAGGAGAAAGAAGAAAACTATAATAAAGGAAAAGAAGAAAGAAAAAGCAAGCAACAAGGAACAGAAAAAGAAAGAAAGCAAAAAGATAAAATGAAAGCAAGTAAGCAGGAAAGGAAGAAAGGAAGGAAAAAAGGAAGAAAAAAGGAAAGAAAGAAAATGGAAATGGAAAGACCGAAATCAACAAGAAAATGAAAGACGTGAAGAAAAAGAAGAAAGAAAGAAAGACTCCATAACATGAAACCAACAAGAAAAATGAAAAAGAAAGAAAAAAGCAACAAGGAAAAGAAAAAAAAAGAAAGAAAAATCATTAAAAAATGAAGAACGCAAGCAAGCAAAAAGATAATAAAAATGAAAGAAGAAAGAAAGGAAGAAAATCATAAGACAGAAATCAACAAGAAAATGAAAAAAGGGCAGAAAAAAGAAAAGAAGAAACAAAGAAGAAAGAAAGACTAAATAGCATGAAACCAACAAGAAAATAAATGTAAAATAAGACAAAAAAAAGAAGGAAAGGAAGAAAGACAAAAAAGAAGAGAAAGAAAGAAGACGAAAGAAAACAAAAAGAGAAAGCAAGCAAAAAGGAAAGAAAGAAGACAGAAAGCAACAAAAAAAGAATAAAAAGGAAAAAGAAAGCAAAAAGAGAAAAATAAAAAGAAGAATGGAAGAAAGCAACAAGAAACAAAAACAGAAAAAAAGAGAAAAAACATAAAGAATGAAGAAAAAAAGACAGTAAAAAGACAGGAAATAAAGGAAAGAGAAAAAAAGAAAGAAAAGAAGGGAAGAAAGAAAGAAAGAAAATGAAAAGACAGAAATCATCAAGAAAATGAAAAAAGTGAAGAAAAAAGAAAAGAAGAAAGAAACAAAAAAACAAAGAAAGAAAGCAAGAGTGCATAACATGAAACCAATAAGAAAATGAAAAGAAAAAGAAAAAAAACAAAGGAAGAAAGAAGCAAGGAAAAAGAAAAAAAAAAAACAGAAAGAAAGACACAAGAAAAAAAAACAAAAGAAGCAAATAAATAAAGCAAAAAGAGAAAGAAGGAAGACAGAAAGCAACAAAAAAAACAGGAAAAAGAAAGAAAAAAAGATAAAAGAATGAAGAAAGAAAGAAAGCAAGCTAAAAAAAATCAACAAGAAAATGAAAAAAGCAAAAAAAAGGTAAAAGATAAAAGAAAGAAAGACTCAATAACATGAGACCAAGAAGAAAAATGGAAAAAAGAAATGAAGAAGAAAGCAGCAAGAAACAATTTAAAAAACCCAAGAAAGATGAAATATTCAAAAATGAAGAAAGAAAGGAAAAAGTAAAAAGATGATAAAAATGAAAGAAAGGAAGAAAAAAAGAAAGACTAAAAACATGAAACCAAAAAGAAAATAAATGTTAAGAAAAGTCAAAAAAGAAGAAAGAAAGAAAGAAGGAAGAAAGAAAATGACAGAAAGAAAGACACGAGAAAAAATAAAAGTACAAGAGAAACAAAGAAAGCAAAACAAGAAAGAAAGACGAAAGACAGAAAGCAACAAAAAAAAAGAAAAAAGGTAAAAAAATGAAGAAGGAAAGAAAACAAAAAGAAATCAACAAGAAAATTTTAAAAGTGAAGAAAAAGGAAAGAAGAAATACTAAGTAATGTGAAATGAAACAAAATAAAAAGAGAAAAAGAATCAAGAAAGAAAAAAGAAAAAAAAAGAAAGACACAAAAAAATAAAAGAAGAAAAAGGGATGAAAGACAGAAAGCAACAGAAAAAAGGGAAAAAGAAAGAAAAAAGATGAAAGAATGAAGAAAGAAAGAAAGCTAAAAGAAATCAAGACGAAAATGAAACCCTTGTGCCACTGCGGGACCTTGTGCAGCCAAGGAGAGCATTGTGAGAGTGCGGGGCCA
>NW_008239112.1:2017-2774 GCF_000691975.1 Corvus brachyrhynchos | reverse complement strand
GGGGGCACTTTTAACTGGGGGATTTTAACTGGAACTGGTGCAGAAAAACTGCTTTGAACAAGTGAAAACACTAATAGTAGAACTTGATTTTTGTACCTGGACTGATGGGTGAACATTAACATTCAATTAAAAATTGTTTAACTCAAAATTAACTAATTAAAACGCTTAACATGCAAAGACCAAGCTAATTAGGGATTTCATGTATGACAATGAAGATGATCAATAATTGTGTATCTATAATAATAATAGAAACGATGTTCCTGACTTCTGGGAAGGGAAATGTGGTTTTCAAAGTCAGTGCAAGATGTTGGCAGATGACAGAATGTAACCCCTGTAACAGCTTGTTTGCCAACACCAACCTCTGCAGAAAATCCAGTTCCGTGGGGAGCTTCAGTCAGCAATTTGACAAAAATCTGGGAACGCGTGTGGGAAGGAAATAGCACCCAGGGCACCTGGACAGGGATGGAAGGAGAATATTCCTTACCATGGACACATCAGAATAGTGCTGAGAATTGTAACATTTCCAAAGCGTATCTGGAAATTAGCTCAGGAAATATTGATCAGCTGACAGATTGCACTGATATCCCCTGGGGCTGTCAAATTCCAGCAGTATGGAATCACCCTCAGACAGGACACTGGGAATGTTTCCAGCCAGTTCAGGGGTGTCTGGGCTGGGAAGGGAGCCCAGGCCTCCCACAGGACCCCTTAGAGGTGGGTATAAAATATCCTGATTTAACAAGGTCAAGGCCAAAGGATC
>NW_008239112.1:0-852 GCF_000691975.1 Corvus brachyrhynchos | reverse complement strand
GGCAGCAACCAGCCCAGGTGTGCCAACTTTCACCAGTTCACTGGGCAGTCAGGGCTGGCTTTGGGGTCAGCGACCACCAGGGACCCCCAAAGAGACCCCCAGGGCAGAAGAACGGATGTGCAAAGGGGTGGGGGAAATCTGCAATGATTTTGGGGCAATGATGATCGTGTGTGTGTTTCTTGTGGGACAATCTGGGAATGTGTCTGTGAAGCACAGTCTGCAAACAGGAACATTCCTGAACTCGGCACACACGACTTTGGGAAGGGCTCTCCCCTCGTGCATCCAGCCCAATAAAGAATGCTGCTGCTTCGTGCTGCGCTGGTGCTGAGGAGGTTTCGTTTCACTGAAGTTTTGGTAACACCTCTGTGCCTGTGTCACAGACCCACAGAGCAGCTGTGATGTCAGAAAGCGGCGGTTTCCCCTCTATCGCGAGACTGTGACATCACAGGGTATTGGTGTGACATCACAGAGAGGGCTGGGCCATCCCAGAAGAGGCTGTGACATCACAGAGTGGGTTGTGACATCCCAGGGTGGCTGTATGACATCAGACAGTCTACTGTGACATCATGGAGCAGGTCTGTGACATCACAGAGTGGTGCTGTGACATCAGAGAGTGGGCTGTGACATCACAGCTTGGGCTCTGAAATCACAGGGCAGAGGTCAGACATCATCTAGCAGACTATGACATCACAGAGCAATTGTGACATCATAGAGGAGGCTGTGACATCACAGGGCAGAGTTGTGACATCACAGATAGGGCTGTTACATCATAGGGCACTTCTGTGACATCACAGAGTGGCCATGTGACATGACAGAACAGGCTGTGACATCACAGAGCAATTGTGACATCAC
>NW_008239111.1:31945-33128 GCF_000691975.1 Corvus brachyrhynchos | reverse complement strand
GCTGTGGAGAAAAACCTGGGAAAATGTTAGAGTCCTCCCTTTGGTCTCCCTCCTCCTTGGAGCTGGGGCTTGGCCCAGGGCCAGGCCCTCTGTGCTCAGTGGAACGTACTCCCCCTCCCGATGTGTTCTGATATTGAAGCAGTCCAGGAAAAAAAGGGAAAAATCCGAAATTCCCGGAAAAACAAAGTTCAACCCTCTGGAGGGAAAAAAAAACGAAAAATGGTTGAACAAGCAAGCAGGGTGCTTTCTCTGCTCCCGCTCTCCCAGCCGCAGAACGCTGAAGCAAAAAAAGAAATGCAGAGAACAAGAGTGTGTTATCTCTGTCTGCATCCTTGAGGGTTTCTTTTCTTCTCTCTCCACTCAGGCTCAGTTTAAAAGCATAGAAAGGTATATATACCAATTTATGGGCGTAGTGCAGTGATAGGGAATACAACATCAAATCACCCCAAGACATAATGTGAGGTCTATCCCTAATACTGTCCCAGCCCGGCTCTGTGGGGTCCCAAGTGCACCCACAGAAGCACAGGTGGGTTCAGTATTATAGTCAGTAGCAAAGAGTCGAGAAGGGCATTTGCGTGTGTTCTGGCAGGAGCATTTATTGCTGCTACACTGTCAAAGGTAGCAGAGGCAAATACGAACATGATCCCCAGGTTCACAGTTTTGTCTGGGGGCGGGGAAAAGGCAGGACTAGGGAACAGGGACCAATGGGGAGGCTCTGGGGGAGTCATGAGGGGTAGAGGCTTACAGCCAACCGGGGAATCCAAACTGGGACAGACTAACATAACAGAACAAGCATCCCGGAAGAATTCTTTCTGGTCACCACAACATAAAGTGGTTCTTGTGATACTAGGGACTTGTCATACTGAAAACTCTCTCTCCCTTGTAATGTATGTTCACTGGCCACCACAACTCCTCCTTTCTGTATCAAACAAAAAGGCTTCCCCCAGGGATCCCAGTTGGGGGGATCCCAACTGGATGCAACCCCCCTTCCCTCCGAGTTAATATAATTTTGAAATCAAGGGGCTCTTGGGCAAAGATATGGGAAATAGGAATAACAGTTCTTTACTATTATATATCTATATGTGTATAACAAGGTAAACAAACAGCAAAAACTATGGCAGTAACAGCAAGTAGAACCACAAACCCAGTGCCAGCCTTCTCGGCTGTCAGGCCCCTTCCCCCT
>NW_008239111.1:24516-25045 GCF_000691975.1 Corvus brachyrhynchos | reverse complement strand
AATCCATCTCCATTATCCTCTGGACTTCCTCCTCCTGAGGATCCAGCTGTCTCTGCAGACAGTCCTGCTTTCAGTGTTCCTCTGCCCTGCAGACACACACTGATTCCTTCCCAACTTCAGTTTGGGTTGGCTCTCCTCTGATGAGGAGGGAATGCTTCTGCCACTTCCTTGTGGCTGACCGGGTCCTTTCTATCCCTGGGGACCCCTTGGGCCCTGCAGCCCTCGGGCTGTAAAACTCTGCCATCACCTTTGCCTTTGCCTTTTCTTCATCCCTTCTTACATACACTTGCTGTATCTTTCTAACCAGTTAATCCAGGGACTTATTCTGCCTTTTCCCTTGTCCCCCCCAATACTGCCTGTGGGTACTCATTCCTCCACAGTTCAAAATCTTTCGTTTCTCCAGTGAACCAAACAAAATCCTTAAAAGAAAATTCTAATCCTTCCACGTACAATCTGCATTTCCCAGATATTCCTTCTTCCTCCTCTTTGTGCTCACTCTCCTCACCACACACCGTATTTCCAGAGACAG
>NW_008239111.1:23172-24395 GCF_000691975.1 Corvus brachyrhynchos | reverse complement strand
GCCCCTGCCCGGGGGTGGCAGGGTCAGGCACTGTCCAGTGCTGAGCCCTGGGTGCCCCACAGCCCCACAGGCCCCCAGCCCATGCTCCCAGTCCTGCAGCTCTGCGCCTGGTCCTGCTGCTCCTTGCCTCAACCATATTAACCCTATTTGTCCATCTCCTCTTGTCAAGACTCCTTCTCGACTCCCCTTATTGCCCCCTCTGGGCATGGATTGTCAAGATCCCTTCTCAATTTTCCCTTATTGCCTCCCCTGGGCATGGATTGTCAAGACCCCTTCTCAACTCCCCTTATTGCCCCTTCTGGGCATCTATGCCCTTAATTACCTCTGGGAGAATGTGTAAACCTGTGGATGCTGAAAAGCTAGAAGCAGAGAAATTCTCCAGCTTTCTGCCAGCATCCTGTGAAAGTTTTGCTTTCTAATGCAGTCTAGCTGAAAAACGTTAGAGGTTTTTGTAAACAAAGACTTTATCTTGCACCTGTTGTTTGTTATGTAGTCTGACTGGAGAAAATATTTTGAAATGGGTGTCATAAGGATTAGCCAATCATTCTGGGAGGTGGATGGTCAAAGGACCAATGGCCTTATGACATTCAAGCGAACCAAGTTATATAAACGAGTTTGTAATTTATTAAATAGTTCTATTCTTCCTGGACTGAACTTATGTCATTTTTCTCGCCGTCCCCTGTACAACAGCAACATAAACCAACTCGACATTCTTCCAAGGGATTCTTTGGAGATATTTTGGGATCATCATCCCTTTTGCCAGGGCCCCTTCCTGGCTTTACCTTTGCTACCCTCCATTGGTGCCTTTTTACCTGTGTGCTACCCTCCATGGGTGCCTGTCAGGGTCCCTTCCCCCCTGCCATGTGGTCCTGGGAGAGGGGCCCTAGGGGGGAGACACAGGGTTTCCCTAGCCCCTGGTCAGCCTCATTCCCCATTGGTTGTTTTGTGTTCCCCTGCGCGGGCAAGGACCCTCAGGTCCCGGTGATTGCAGCAGTTCCTCGGCAGAGCTCCGGCCATGCGGCTGGAGAAATAAACATCTCTCTGAAACATCTATGTACTAGTTTGAAAACAAACTAGTGGGAGACACCAAGTCAGAATAACAATTTAATAGGAAAATAAAATAAGGAAAAAAAAAAAAACCAAAAAAAAAACCAAAAAAAAAAAAAAACAAAAAAAAAAAAAAAAACCAAAAAAAAAAAAACCGAAAATATAATAAACCATAA
>NW_008239111.1:19840-22777 GCF_000691975.1 Corvus brachyrhynchos | reverse complement strand
AGTGGCCCTCCCTTGTGGACTCTTCACAGACCCCCCGGGTCCGCCACTCGTCTGTCTCCTGGACAGTCTCGGGAACCCAATCAATCACCACCAAGGGGAGTTGATCACCGAAAAAGGGTGAGGCGCGCCTTCAGCTCCACTCGCTGCCCCCCGGCCGCGGTCGGTGGAAATATCCCGGACAAGAGCCCCCAGATTGTCAGGAGAATTAATCCACAAACACTAGAGGTTTATGTCCAAAGAGGAGACACAGGAGTCCCGTTACTTTATCCGAATAAAGGGAGAGGCCATGGGGCATTCCCCTAGGATCTCTCAAATTTTTGGAGGCTGCAACCTCCTATTTATCCTAATTTCCCAACCACATTTCCCTCTCTCTTTCCCCATTGGCTGAGGTACTTGAGAGGTATAGACTTCCCGGAATGTTTAATACAGACCCCCTTCTAACCTGCACCCCCCTGTCCCTCCTTTTTCTTTGTATCTCTGTTCTTTTTCTCTAAGTCCAGGAATTTAGCATGGCCTTGGATGAGTAACAGTCTGTGTCAATTTAGTGGAATTCCTATGGAATTTATGGTTCCTCCCATTGCTTCTTTCACCTCTCAGTATCTGGCTTTATGTACCAGCAGGCCCACAGTTTGTTTGTAAAGACACCTCCCTCTCATTCCTGTCACCAGGCAGTCACACAAAAATCTCTGGGCTTCTTTCGAAGCCTGGAGAAACATGGCTGGGTTTAAAGTAGTGTGTACCTTAAGTTCAGCAACATCCTCCTCCAATAGATCAACCTGTATTTCAGCATTCTGCCGGCAATATCCAATGTCCTTGTTTTTGTCCCAAACTAGCTGTGCCCATGTGGGGTACATAACAGCTTTTGTGCTTCTCTGTGGCTACCACCACTCTCAGGTATCCACCTTGACTTCCATTGTCCACCTGTTTGGACAGAACGCCCCCCGTCGCCACTGCTTTTATTAGCCTGGTTACTTCTGACAATAAACTTGTTGGAACCCAGAAGCCCCTCTCTTTTCTTTAGCCCCTGGGTTAACGCGAGCCCAGACCATCGGGCCCCTGAAGTGCCTCCTCCTTAGAGGAACCAGCACGCGCGCCCAGCCAGCGCCTTTCTGCTGCCGAAGCCAGTCCTGTAAGACGTCACAGAAGTAACGCTGCATTTTCTTCTGACTGAGGACACTTTAGAGCTTGTAATAACGAGCCAGGGACAGCGTTAGTTTGGCGCCCAGATGTGCGGCCTCTTGGTTGATAGAAGGTACCGAGAAGGGAAACCGAGGTGCATCGTCTGGGTGTAGTGGGATCTGGAAGAAGCAGTCCTTGATATCAATGACCACTAACTTCCACTGCCTAGGGAGCATGGAGGGATAAGGCATTCCGGGCTGCAGGGGTCCCATGTCCTCAATGACTGCATTTATTTTTTGCAGGTCATGGAGGAGGTGCCACTTGTCTTTCCCTGGCTTTTTGATTACAAATACCGGGGTGTTCCAAGGGCTATTGGAGGGTTCAATGTTCCCCTTTTTCAATTGATCCTCTACGAGTGCAGTGAGCGTCTTTAATTTGTGTCTGTTCAGAGGCCATTGATTCTCCCAGACAAATTTGTCAGTTTTCCAATTTAATTTCTGGGTTGGGCGCTCCGCAGTCGCCCCTATTAAAAATCCTGGGGTCAAGATGGAATTTCGAACTGGGCCCCCCATTGGGACATGAGATCTCTGCCCCATAATGTGAACCCAGAGTTAATAACAAACGGGCAGACCGATGCTATATCTCCCTCTGGACCCTCGATGTGGACAATATCCCTGCTTCTATGAGCAGATATCGACAGCCCCACACCTGTCACAATGCCATCTCCCAGCTGCAACTCCCAGTGTGACGGCCAATCATTGGAGGAAATGACGGTCACATCTGCTCCCGTGTCCATCATTCCTGCCAGGCTGATGTCCGAGCCTTGGCAGGACAGTTTGCAGCCAAGCATAGGGTTGTCTTGCCCAACCACCTCAGCCCAGAAGACAGAGGGGTTACAGTTCTGCAGAGGACTGCTAGGCATGAGGATGGCTTGAGCGACAACCTGGTTAGCAGCAAGGAAGAAGGGCGGGTTAATACACTGGATGTTAATACTGAAATGCCCTTGTGACCCCACTTGTACAATTTCAGGTGTTACACAGATGTCAGATGGTGCATGTACAGCATCTCCCAATACAAACAATATAGAGTCTTTCAGGTTCTCACAACTCACAACTCTTTGGGGTGTCACTGAGTCCATTTGGGTTGCGGTGGCCACGGTGATAGTCTTTCTGGTTGCAGCTGTTTGATTTCTATCTTCACGGCGGGGCTACAAATCCGCCCTGGTTTTTTAGTGTTTTGGCTGCATCTCAATGCAAGCAGGTGATGTCATTTGCCCTGGGGAGACAACTCGGGAACCCTGATTAATTGGAGCCGGGGCTCTGCAATTCCGGGCTAAGTGCCCTGGTTTGCCACACCTGTGAGAGACCCAATTAGCATTTCTTTTGTCCTGAGGTGCCGTTGCATCAGCGGCGGCTTCGGTCCCAATAATACTCCCCCTCATTTTTAAATTTGGCTGGTTAATTGGAACCAATGTTGTGCAAGCACGAATCATTTAGTTTAGGGTCGGTGGAGGATCAAATGGAAGATTCAAAATTACTCTCTTACAGGCCTCATTAGCATTAGCTTTTGCAATTTGAGTTATAATATGCTCTTTTGTTTTCTGATCTTCCACTTGTCTTTTCACCACGATCCTCAGGTTATCTACAAAATCAACAAATGGCTCATTTTGCAGTTGCTGAATCTCTGTATAATTCAATTGAGGTGCTAATTTAGGGGGCATCATTAAAAATGCTTGGTCTGCCGCTTGCTTTACAGCCAGGACTGGCGGCTCTGGTGTATTTCGAGCCTGGTTCTGTGGCTTTGCTAATAACCCCTCAC
>NW_008239111.1:17756-19327 GCF_000691975.1 Corvus brachyrhynchos | reverse complement strand
CACTGTTTTGTAGACACGTGGAGTGGGGGGGGGATAATGGCGAACGGCATTTAGAACAGTTTTCTGGGCTTACAACCGGGGAAGAGGGCATAGGATACTGGGTTTGGGAAGAGGTTGAGGCAGCTTGGCCAGGGCTATCTTGACAGGGTGGCTGAGAAGACCAAGAGGGGTCAGGGAGAAGGGAGCAGCCCTGTGCCTCTGGGCATGTTACCCCATTCGGTTTTTCCAATGAAGGGGATGTGGGGAAAGGGGCAGGAGGGGAGGAAGGGGGGATATGGGGAGAACTGGGGAGAACTTTGGGCTTTTTTCTTAATTTCTGGTTCATTTTGTGCAAGTCCCAAAGGACTAGAACTAGAGGAAAGAAGTTTTCTCCAGAGGTATCTCCTCTCCACTTTAAATCAGCAATATTATCTCCTACAGCCTGCCAGAAAGCAGGTGATTTTAAATTTGCAGGAGAGGTTTGAGGAAACTAAAGGAAGAGCCAGTGAGCGAACTGTTTTAACAAACCCTTTGAAAATTTAAACCCACTAACTTCAAGGGATTTTGCAACTTGGACAAAGACCTGACTTTGGTGTTGAGACAGTTTTGAACCCATGGCTTTCTCAACACTTTTTTCACCCTCCACCCGCAAAAGGAAAAAAGAAACAAAAATATCAGGGACCGGAGATACTCACACAAGTTTCAGTTGAGCACAAATCAGCACAAATTCACAGTTACAGGCATCCGGTCCTGGAACCAAAAATAAATGCAGTCATTGAGGACATGGGACCCCTGCAGCCCGGAATGCCTTATCCCTCCATGCTCCCTAGGCAGTGGAAGTTAGTGGTCATTGATATCAAGGACTGCTTCTTCCAGATCCCACTACACCCAGACGATGCACCTCGGTTTCCCTTCTCGGTACCTTCTATCAACCAAGAGGCCGCACATCTGGGCGCCAAACTAACGCTGTCCCTGGCTCGATATTACAAGCTCTAAAGTGTCCTCAGTCAGAAGAAAATGCAGCGTTACTTCTGTGACGTCTTACAGGACTGGCTGCGGCAGCAGAAAGGCGCTGGCTGGGCGCGCGTGCTGGTTCCTCTAAGGAGGAGGCACTTCAGGGGCCCGATGGTCTGGGCTCGCGTTAACCCAGGGGCTAAAGAAAAGAGAGGGGCTTCTGGCTTCCAACAAGTTTATTGTCAGAAGTAACCAGGCTAATAAACGTAGTGGCGCCGGGTGGCTTTTGCCTTCAGTTTTATAGGGGGTTTTAAAACCGCGGGGATAGGGAAAGGCAACCAATGAGTTACAAGCCAGGGGGAGGATACAATTTAACAAGAACCAATGGGGGAAACCGGGAGGCGGGAGTTACAACAAAGAACTCATGAACAACCGGGTAACAGAGAATTTTTCTTAACAGGGGGGAGCAGTTTGGACCCGGGTGCCACCCAGGGGAATGTGGATTAGGTCTCTGTGCAGCTCATTGACCCACCCTCATTGTCACTGTCCTGGGTGGGGAAATCCACCCAAGGGAGAGCCCTGAATTGATTGACATTTGCCTGCCCCAGCCCAGCAGTGGGCTGGGTCACCCCCACATA
>NW_008239111.1:8713-9036 GCF_000691975.1 Corvus brachyrhynchos | reverse complement strand
AGTGGAAGAATTAAGAAAGATTTGGATGAAATTTGGAAGGGAACTCAAATTCTACATGAAGTGGCTTCTAGAAATAACACTTTAAAATTTGATCATATTTTTGATACCCTCACCTCATGGTTACCAAACTGGGCCTGGGTAAAAGAAATATTCATAATAGTTGTAATTGTTATTATCTGCGCAATTTCCTGTGGAGCAGCCGGTTGTGTAAACCGGTTCTGCGGGTAAAAATAGAGTAGAGACTAGACAAGATAGAGTTTTGTTAGTCTCTAAAAGGGGGGAAATGATGCCATGAAGATTTTTGCCTTTTCTTTTATACCACT
>NW_008239111.1:4847-8417 GCF_000691975.1 Corvus brachyrhynchos | reverse complement strand
CATCTCGATGCATATGACCTGGACGTGTACACCTAAGGATCCTTAAAATAAATACCAAGGTAAAATCCCTTTTCCCCTTCTAACCGTGTATGACTCTTGATTTTAAGACCAGGAAAAGGCATCATCACCTGCTCTTCTTCCTCTTTCGATGATAATTCAAAACTCTTACCTTCAGGCCTGTTCGTGATGACTTCCAAGATCCCTGGGCAATTTGGGTTTTCTATTCGAGCTTGTTGTGTAATGAGGGTGATCCATTTACTCCAGGTAGCATTGGTGGCATGATGTGTTGCAGGGACCTTTCCTTTAGACATCCAGCCCAGCACTGTTAGTGAGGGTGCCAGAAGAAGCTGTGCTTCAGTGTGGCATTTAAGTAAAACCTTATAAAATTAAGGCCTTGTTGCCTTTGTAAAATTATGGCTCAGGCCTGTTACTTCGGCTAGAGAAGGACCGTGAATAACGTCTGTGAGAAGAAAAACAATTAGTTTTTGCCCATGAAAATGTAGTATCAACAGAAGCAAGAAAGTTAAACAACAGAAGGAGAAAAACAGCAACATATCCGCACCTGTTATTTTTCTGAATGCTTGAATGTTTATGCTATAGGTAGCCAATGGTAGTATATTGTAGTTAATAATAGCCAATGAGTCTATTGTAGTAGTTTAGCAGCCAATGAATATGTAACAAGAATGATAACATACAAAAGGTGTATAAAAGAGGCTGCTTTGTTTAATAAATGGCTTTTTGGCCCTTGAAGGGGCACTATCTGTGTGTGTCTTGGCCGCCCCAACAGCGACACTTCAGTGCCAATCACTTCTGAGGCAGCTCAAACCCCTTCATAGACTGTAAGAATCTCCTTCTCAGTTGGGGTGTAGCTGGCCTCAGATCCTCTCTATGCCTGACTCCAAAATCCCAGAGGTCGTCTTCAAGTCTCTCCAGGTTCTTTCTGTCAGAGGCTCCAGGATGGACTATTCTCTCTGGCTGCAGTGTAGAGCACGTTCTTCACATCCTGTACCGTTTTGACTGGCCCAAGGGCTACTGTGTGGGCAATTTCGTGCTTGATCTGCTCAAAGGCTTGCTGTTGTTTAGGGCCCCACTTGAAATTGTTATTTTGTGTCACAAGGTAGAGAGGACTTACAATCTGGCTCTACTCCGGGATATGCATTCTTCAAAAGCCCATGGTGCCTAGGAAAGCCTGTGTTTCTTGCTGGTTGGTGGAGACATAGCAGTTATCTTATTAATCACTAACGCTGTCCCTGGCTCGTTTCCATGAGTTCTGAAATGTCCTCAGTCAGAAGAAAATGCAACGTTACTTCTGTGATGTCCTACAGGACCGGCTTTGGCAGAAGAAAGGCGCTGGCTGGGTGCGCGTGCTGGTTCCTCTAAGGAGGAGGCACTTCAGGGGCCTGATGGTCTGGGCTTGCGTTAACCCGGAGGCAAAGGAAAAGAGAGGGGCTTCTGGTCTGGCTTCCAACAGGTTTATTGTCAGAAGTTCAGCAACCAGAAAATGGCAATAATCATGCCGAGTGGCTTTTGCCCTCAGTTTTATATGGGGCTTGAAAACCACAGGGAAGGGGAAGGCAACCAGTGGGATACAAGCCAGGAGGAGGATACAATTTAACAAGAACCAATGGGGGAAACCAGGAGGCGGGAGTTACATCAAGGAGCCCATGAACAACCGAGTAACAGAGAATTTTCCCAAACAGGGGGAGGCAGTTTGGACCCGGGCGCCGCCCAGGGGAATGTGGCTTAGGTCTCTGTGCAGCCCATCGACCCACCCTCATTGTCACTGTCCTGGGTGGGGAAATCCACCCAAGGGAGAGCCCTGAATTGATTGACATTTGACTGCCCCAGCCCAGCAGTGGGCTGAGTCACCGCAACAAATCACCTCTGTTGGAATTTGTTTGTGTCCATCTTGTCACTTCACTCCTAGGAACTGAATTTCCTGGGCAGGCTCCTTGACTTTATTTTGTTTCGTGGCAAAACCTGCTTTCAGGAGAATTTGGATTATTCTCTCTCCTTTCTCAAAGACCTTCCCTTCTGTGTTCTCCCACACAATGATGTCATCTGTGTACTGCAAATGCTTTGGAGCTTCACCCTTTTCCAGTGCAGTCTGGATCAGTCCATGGCAAATGGTAGGACTGTGCTCCTGAGTCAGTTGATTCCAGGTGTACTGCATGCTCCTCCAGGTGAAAGCAAACTGTGGCCTGCTCTCTGCTGCTGGAGGAAGAGACAAAAACCTGTTAGCAATATCAGTAGTGGCACCACTTTGCTGCTTTGGACTCCAGTTCGTACTGAATTTTAAGCATGTCTGGCACGGTGGCACTCATTGATGGTGTAGCTATATTTAGGCAATGATAGTTCACTGTTAGTCTCCATTCCCCATCAGACTTATGCACGGGCCGGTCATATGGGGCTATTAAAGGGTGAATGGGTTTTACTGATTACTCTCTGTCTCTCTAGTTCACTAATCATCTTATGTATGGGAATCACAGAGTTTCGGTTTGTGGGGTATTGCCAATGATGTACTGTAGTGGTGGCAATTGGTACTTGTTCTTCCACCCTCAGGAGTCCTACTGCAGAAGGGTCTTCTGAGAGACCAGGCAAGGTATTCAACTATCTAATGCCCTCCATCTCTACAGCAGCTATCCCAAAAGCCCATCTGAGTCCTTGTCTTTCACTCTCTGGTAACTTGTTATATGGTGGGGCTTCTTTGGCACGTGTCACCTGCTCCTCTTCTTCTTCAGAAGATAACCCAAAAGTCTCACCTTCTGGCCAGTTCGTAATTATTTCCAAGATACCAGGGCGACTTGGGTTTCCAATTTGGGCGCACTGCATGATGAGGGCAATCCATTTGTTCCAAGTAGCATCGGTGGCGTGATGCGTGGAAGGAACCTTCCCTTTGAACATCCACCCCAGCACCGGTAGTCGGGGTGCCAGGAGGAGTTGTGCCTCGGTGCCGATTACTTCTGAGGCAGCTTGGACTCCTTCATAGGCTGCCAAGATTTCCTTCTCTGTGGGAGTGTAGTTGGCTTCAGACCCTCTGTAGCTTCGGCTCCAGAATCCCAGTAGTCGGCCCCAAATCTCACCAGACACCTTCTGCCAGAGGCTCCAGGACAGACCATTGTACCCAGATGCAGAGTAGAGCACGTTCTTCACCTCTGGTCCTGTCCTCCTGAGTGGGCCAAGTGCTACGGCGTGAGCAATTTCCTGCTTGATCTGGGCGAAGGCTTGCTGCTGTTCAGGGCCCCAGTGGAAATCGTTCTTCTTTGGGTAACCAGGTAGAGAGGGCTCATGATCTGGCTGTACTCAGGAATGTGCATTCTCCAGAAACCTATGGCACCTAGGAAAGTTAAGCTTGTGTTTCCTTCTTGTTGGTCGATGGAGACATTGCTGTGATCTTATTGATGACCTCAGTGAGAATGTGATGACGTCCATCTTGCCATTTCACTCCCAGGAACTGGATCTCTCGGGCAGGTGCCTTGACTTTGCTCTTCTTGATGGCAAAACCAGCTTCCAGGAGAATTTGGATGATTCTCTCTCTTTTCTCAAATGCCTCTGTTGCTGTGTTCCCCC
>NW_008239111.1:3928-4224 GCF_000691975.1 Corvus brachyrhynchos | reverse complement strand
CGATGGAGACAGGTTCTGCCCCCACGTCTCGATGGGATTAGAGTACACTGTGACCAAGTATCAACCAATGCATCATATTTCTCTGGCTCTGATGTGCCAGGCCATCAGATCCACAGCGTCCAGAAAACCCGGTTCTCCCGTGCCTCTTCCTGACTAGAGGCAGGGCCCCTTTAGCCCTGGTTATCATTCTTTCCCTGGGCGTACATGGTAGAGGTCCCTTCAAGGGGATCAGACATATCATCCTCCCTTTTGTAATACCTGGCAGCTCGGTCACGGGAGGCTGAGGCTACTTTACC
>NW_008239111.1:2658-3031 GCF_000691975.1 Corvus brachyrhynchos | reverse complement strand
TCGCCACTATCCAGTTGCACATCTGTGCCCATAAGGTCCCAAACCCTAAGCAGCCAGGTTGTATAAGGCTCATGCCCCCGTTGCACAATGTCTTTTCTCATATTACAGAGACTGCCTTATGACCGGGACTCAGTGATGATTTCCGGCTCCTACTCTCCTGTTGGTTGTGAGGGCCCTGGTTCCCCATCATCATTAACTGGTTGTACTGATTTGCTCTTATACTTCCTCCTTTGCACAGGGGCGACTGCTGCTGGCTGTGGTTGTCCTTGTGGTTCAGCTGAAACCTGGATGGTTGTAACATCCGTGGGTTCCACTGCTGCACCATCGGACTCACCCTCTTTGGGGCAGGGAGAGGGTTTTTCACTAGCTGAGG
>NW_008239111.1:0-630 GCF_000691975.1 Corvus brachyrhynchos | reverse complement strand
CTCTCCAGAGAAAAAGAAGCTGAACAACTGGCCAAAAACGGACTCGGGAAACAGCAAGCCAGGTGCTTCCTCTCTCCCCTGCCGCAGCTGGGGAAAAAAAAGTGTGCTATCTCTGTATGACCTTGAACAAGCTGCAAACTGCTTTGAAAAAGTTTTGCTCAGTTTTTCCTTCCCCCTCTCAGGCTCAGTTTAGAGGCATAGAAAGGCACAAAGTTAATTTCTGGGCATAGAGCAGCGACATGGGATACACATCATAAAGTCACCCCAAGACAGGCCTGTCTCCCAGCGGGGCAGGGAAGGAAGGCTTTGGATCCCGGGGTTTCTCTGGCAGAAGGAAAAGCAGCCGAAGGAGTAGCCTCTCTGTCCGTCCAAACGCCGGGAACTGACTGTCCACACACCCAGGTGAAACAAAAGAGTAGCCAGATGCACCCCACCCCCAATGGCTAAGTCTTTTGTTTTTCTCTTCAGTACCCAGCCATTTGTCCCCCTAGCAACACGTATGGGGGAAATTCTTTTAACAGAAAAAAAACAGGAGAACTCCTAAAACCCCAACACCACCGATGCTGACCAGTCCCTGCAATGGAGCAGGTCCCTCACAGTGATACTAGGTACTAGAGCAGGAGGGGGCAA
>NW_008239110.1:23823629-23824874 GCF_000691975.1 Corvus brachyrhynchos | reverse complement strand
TTTGTTAAATTAACCTGATCCAAGTGAATGTCAGTATATTTTGTTAAATTAACCTGACCCAAGTAAATCTCAGTGGAATTGTTTCAACTGAAAATGGAGGCCATATCTGTTTCCCAAGGATGTTTGATCCCATGGCTCTTTTCTTGGAAGCTGTTCAGCTTAGACTATTTCTTCCCACCTGCTGTTGGCAAGCTGCCACCCCCATGGCTCTGTTTTGATGGTAAAGCCACCTCTAATCTCCGAGGATCATGCAACAAGAAAGGAATATTACCATGAATTCTCTCAGCCTTCAACTCAGCTCCCCTCCCCTTTCTTTCACAGACCTGACACAGTAATGATTCTTTTATTTTCATGTGGCACAACCAGTTGCTGCTTGGTGGACTCTCTGAGGGATGACAGCATTTGGATCTCTGCCAAAGCAGGACCCGTATTGTTTGGGCCATCCTTTTTGTCACCATGCCTTGATATTTCCCAGGCTCTCTCCTGCCCTATGTATTTTCCATGTAGTGGGTTGTTATTCTCCTTGTTCTGTGCCTCCCTGTTCCTGTGCTATGTCCTGTGCCAAACAGACAGACACTGGTTGAAGTGGGATGTTGCAGACAGCAGTTTCAGTACAGGCTGCACAATTTCCTCAATCTCACAGCTCAACTACATGTCATTGCTGGCACAGTGGAAGAGCTGTGTCCTACAGGCCGTTGCCCATGACTATGTAAATCAATGTGCTCCTGTGACCAGCCAAGCACGGAGATGCAGTGGGAGGCCAGCGGCTCCTGGCAGACACTATCCACAGAAGTGCATTACATTAATGGGTGAGGAGGGAGAAGGAATGAGGGGCAGAGACACAAACTTTGTTATCTGTGTATGCCTATCAACTGTTAGGCTACTTGCATGAGCTTTTTTGTGCTTTATGCAAAGTCAGAACCCACTGAAGTATACCCTATGCTTTATAGTTTCTGACCGTAGATGGATTTTCAAAGTTTTCTCTTTTGCTGACATTGCTGAAAATATGGTTTACTACACAAAGCAAGCCTGTATTTTGTTAAGTAATCATATTTTCCGACCTTGCTCTTCAAGAAACACAGTGACAGTTATTATAGGCCAGCGACAATGCCCATCACTAGAGAAAGCTGGAACTCATTCCCCGTTCCCCGGGCTCGATGGAGGCCGGGGCAGTTGGGGACTCGGTGAGCCCACGTACGACAGCCGTTCCTCAGGGGCCTCTGTCTCCCCTATGGCGGGGGGCGC
>NW_008239110.1:23782087-23822745 GCF_000691975.1 Corvus brachyrhynchos | reverse complement strand
CAGGACAGAGGAGCCTCGGGTGGGCTGGAGGATCACCTCGCCGTCCCGCCGCCGGGAAGGGGGGCACGGAGCCCCGGGAGCTGTGCTCCAGGGATCAGGCGGTGGATTGCTCCGTCTTGTGTAGCGCTTCCGTGCTAGACACGCACAGAGCTCCCAAGCAACTCTCGAAAGAAGAGCTTTCATCACACTCCCGCTTAACGAGAAATGATATAAGTGTGCTGGCTGCCATTTAGTATGCTTGTGGCCTATGCATTTATCTACAGGAAACATGTATGCGTCTGTAAACATAGGAGAAACCTTGTTCCGCGATCTAAAAACTAAATGCCGAGGATTCTTAATAAAGTTCTCCACACTGGTCTTCACTAGTCATTACCAAAGACCTATTTCTGGTTTTGGCTTTTTTTTTTTTTTTTTTTTTTTAATTGAACGGTCTGTTTCATGCCTCCGTCTTTCTCCTGACACCAGCACCACCTCACCGGCTCTCCCTCCGACCTTCTAGTGGTTTTTTTGTTTGTTTTATTTTAAAGTCTGTTGCTACTGTGCCGGTTAGAGACGGTAATTCCCTTGGGGAGCCAACTGCCTAATGCAGAGCTTTGAGCACTCGTTGGAGCAGACGCACTTTTGAACTTTGAAGAGCATAATCAGAACAGATTGTTGTTACTATCTGTTTTCAACAGAGGCAATATTTCTTAAAATGCAATGCAATGAAGGACTTATGTGAGTATTAGCTCACATAAATGAAATGTGAAATAAGAGCAAACAAGCTTATCTTTGTGGTAATAAGTAATTGATGCCTTACCACCATAATATTAAAGTTAGTTGAACTTTTTTCTTTGTTTTTTAGGTGTTTAGGGTAACTTACATTGCAGTTCCTGTAAACCTACCAAAAAAACAAACAAACAAAAAAAACCCAACAAAATCAACAACTCAACAAAAGACAAAAATATGCCAAAACCAAACTGTGCTCAGTCCTTTTAAGAACTGATAAATCTTCAGTCCCCCTGGCTCTATTTCATCAGTAGGATGTGATATATTCCTGCATATAATAATGTCTAACTGAAAGGACCCTTCTGTAACTGGGGAAGCAAATGTATCTTTTACAAAGTATGGATATAGAGGATTGTGTGTGAATAATCTCTTTCTACTTTGTTGCTGTTTGCTAATTACAGAGTGCTTTCTTGAAATATCCTGGTTAGAATAATCTGAAATCCTGGTTTAGGACTAAGTTGCACTGGAAGCCATGGATGGGTACACAAAAACTCTTTAATCTCTTTAAAAAATGCAGCTGTGTTTATCCTTTTGCTTGGCAGGGCTATGTTTCTATTCCCTCAGAAATGGTGATTTTTCTTTGTTTCTTGGCTGACTAGCCAGTGAATAACAAAGGTGGATGGTGTAAACCACCTTCCACTGGGAAAGGACAGTAGTACTGTAAAGACTTCTGAGATGTGACCTACTGGCTGGGATTTATGGACAAGACTCTATGTAAATACTTTGTAAATATAAGCTTTTTTTAAAATTTGATCTGCTGTTCAGTAGGGCTAACTGCCACCTTTTTGTAAATGGAAAAGAGGAATTTTGCAGAGGTTATTTTAGTAAAACACACTGTTCAGTCTGTCTGCTTTAGACTGAGACTGGATTTGGATCCTTCCCAACTCAGCTCATTTAATCTTAATACAGCTAAATAGGATTCGTGTCAGTTTGCATGGAGAGAGGATGTAAAGCTGTCACTCCAGTGGCAGAACTGTGCTCAGGACGAATGTGACAACAGCCTTTGGCATGTGTGAGGAATGATAGCACTACCTCTTGGGATGCACAGAGAAGCAGGGTGTTTCTGCTGGGTACTTGACATGGATGCTAAATATTTATTACCTGTGCTTGTTTGCATGTGTCTTGTCTACATGGCATAAGTAAATATGGTGTTGCTTGGCAGACTTCATGCTGCCGTGTGTGAAGTCTCACACACTGGTCATCAGTTATTTACAAGTAAAGATGATGATGACAGAAAGCAAAATTTTGGCAATAACTTCCCCTCTTGCCCCTCCCCCCACAACCCAATAAGCTAAACGTTTGTACGAAGCTAATGTTTTAAGAAAAATTATAAATGCACACACAAAGCTTACAGATCATGTTTGTAATTTATTATTTCACAGTAAACGACTAGTGAGTCCATTTACATGAGAGCATTAGTGATTTTGTATTTTAATTGAGTACCAAAGTGAAGTGCCAGAAAGCCAACTGTATTCCCAGTTCTGTGGTAACGTTTGGTCATAGTTCGTAGTGTGTGATGCGTGTTTACCATGCTCAAAATAAATTTTAGTAAAAGTCCAGAAAATAATTGTGAAATTAGTATATTTGTTAATATAGACACATTTTAATATGTAATTTAACACAGACAGTCTGCCACGTGTAACAGTTACAAAGTAAAGAGATCTCTCCAAGGTAAGCTATAAATATATTACTTATAGCCAGTTCATGAGGGTTTATGGCTGGGAGTTCATCAACAGTTCAGATGCATGATTTCCATAGAGTCTGTACAGAGGTTCGTTAGGCTTTACAGGTAGTGAATTATTTTGTAAGGAAATGCAAAAAGCATCATCTTGTCCAAATCTTGCTGTGTTATCTGGAAACGAGTGAAATGCTAAATAAACTTACTTGCTCAGCCTTGCTTCTTTTCATTACTGGAGTATCTGTGTGCTCTCTGCATTTTTCCTAGATTCATGGTACTAGTTTATTTCTTTTTGACTCTTTGAATGGATGATGTTTTAGGTGAATTATATCCTCTTGCAAAACAAACCAATCTAATAAATTGTGGCTAGAACAGCACGGCTGCGGGCTAATGAACAGTGCTTACCAAAGGAGAAGGAAATGTGATCTCAGGTCTGTAGAGCTGTTAATTTGATCTGATCTACCAGCGTTCTTGGTTACTTTATTGGAGGTGGATTTTTTTGTTTTGTTGGTTTGGTTTGGGGTTTTTTTCTGTTTCCTCTTGGGGGGAAAAAACATGAAACTTCACAAGAAATTAAGTCAACTTTGCAACATAGTATTTGATTGATGTGGTGTTGCACAAGAACTTTTAATACTTGTTTGAATGTGTATAAAACTGTGTAAAGAGAGGACAGCAGTAAATGCAGTCTCACAACTTCTGGTGCTAAAGAGAAAATACAAGTGAATAATATCCAGAGGCATCTTTTTTTAATACCTTCATTAATGGCATGTGGTCAGAAAGCTGAGCATAGTCATGAAATCTGTTAGTGCCATGCTGTTGTGGGGGTGGTATTGATGCAGAGGGCCAACATATAAAGGGGATTGAAGGACTGGGGTAATAAGGTCCCTTTGCATATAGCTAAACGTGGAGGGGTGGGGAAAGAAGGTCTCTCACTAGGATAGGGTGGAAGGAGATGGATTAATCAGTGGTAGTACAGCTGTCCCTGTTGTGCATGTCATCTGCAATGTGTAAGGCTTCTCTATCAGAAAGCATCAATAGAAGGTTCTAGCGAGAGCTTTCCTTTAATGTAGGTACTTACCTCTGTCCAGGAGAGACAAATTCAAAGCAAAACCTAGAGAGGGGGTTTGGGATGACCAGAGACAAAAATCCACCTTAAGATAAGAGGGTGCTTGGCTAATTTAGCCTGGTAGAATTCAAGGAGTTATCTCTTCCTTCACCTGTGTAAAATGTAAGGGATTAAAATGCCAAAGAGGAGAAAGAATTGCTTTAAGCAGAATTTGTGGTTTAAGAGATTTTAAAGCTTTAGAACAGTTAAGTGTGTGTGGTGGGTTTTTTTTTTTATGGGTGGGTAGGGGTTTTTTTTGCCTTCCTTGTTGATCTTATTAGAAGACTATCCCAAGACCTAACATCCCTTAAGATAAATTTTGACAAGTACACAATTTAATGCTGCTGCTTGTAGGAATGGCGAACTGGAACTGATGTCTCAAAAGGTTTTTCCCAGCCCTGTGTTGTTAATGTGCTGGTTTTTGCTAGGCATTAAGTGGTTAGACAAGTCCTCCATACCTGTTTGATGTTGAATATACATGCATGCTGTCTGCAAGTTGTTTTTTCAGAATACAAGTCTTTGGCCAAACCTTTACCTGTCTCTGAACAGACTATGGCATTAAAATTTAACAAGTTTTCAATAAGCCAGCCCAAAAAATATGCAAGTGTAGTGACAGGAATTTATTTCTAAATATAAACAATTAATAATAATGATCATTCCCAGATCTTCTCAATTTATTCTTGACTGTATATCTTCTAACAACACACAGTGGTTTTATCTCAGAGCTCTTCACAGCAGGTTGCTATAACTGGACTGAAGTAAAAATACTTTTTCATATCCTCAAGTGTTCATAATCAATTAAAATACTCTTAGCTTATGGATGGCTATAGATTTAGTCAGGAATAAAATATTGCCCTTGTAAGCACCACTTGCAGTCCATCAGGTGATACAGTATGTGGTGTATTTGATACCAGGAGATGAATGCTCACTCTGGGGCAAAATGGAAACCCAAGGAAGCTTCCATTTGCCAAATGTAAGTGTCACTCACTGCTGCAAAAGAAAGGTGGAGGATTCTATGAGTAGTAAATTTAAGGAGATGACTAAAGTTATCAGAGAATGAGTTCACAGTTTTGCCAAAAGCCTTATTTACTGCATGAGCTGAATAAGCATTTCCGAGGGCAGTTTCTTGTGGGATGTTAGCTGCTACAGAGAAACCAAGGGTGTTAACTGTTATGTTAGTCACTAATTAAAGAATTTCTTAGCCTTCTTAAAGGTCAAAAGGAGGGAGCTAAGCCTTCCTGTTCGGCTCCCTTCCTCCACCCACATGAACATCTTCTTTGTCCATGAAAAAAAGCTGTGATACGTCAGGACTTTTTGAGAATAAGACTGTTTGATGACCACTGAAGATTTCCACATCAGTGTCATTCTTGTTTGGCACACTGTGCCCAAAGAGCTTTACATGGACTGTAAATCCCCTAATCACTCGATTGACCTTGATGGAAGGCAGTGCTGCCCAAGATCACTGAACCACGCTGCACACTGTTAAGTAATGTACTTTAGCTGTGTTGTGTGCTTGCTTTGAAACCTGGTTTCTGCAACAGATAACACTTAGCCTGTGAGCTAAGAAGTACAGCTCTTTGCAGAAGAACAGCAGCGTATGGGATCCTTGCACGGAGGAGAGGGGAAAATTGTTGCTATATGAGGCTGGAAACAAGGCATAACTCAGTGTAACAACTAACCATGCTGCCTCCATATTGCTCATCTGTTCAGATCCAGATTTTGTTTCTCTTTCTAGTTCCTACTTCATAGTGGGGAAATTCACTTGCCTTCTCTGCATCTGCTCTCATCTTTGAAAGAGCATGAGTAGCAGGCATGTGCTCAGCTGGGGCTGATGGACACTTCATAATAACAGGTGTCCGTTAAAGTAAAAATCCCAGCTCTAAGCATTAACATGCAGGAGTCTGCCTTCTCCTTGAGTAAGAGAAACTGTTGCTTGATGACCGACTATGGACTTGTATTTGGCTACCTACTGTGTAGGCTCAGTGGAAGCAATACTGACTCCCCTACACAAGGCCTGTAGCCTTTTGCTACCTTTGAGAAGGGAGTGTGTGATTGCCCTATTTGGTTTGTGTGCATTTACTTCTCCCTGTCACTTTCATGAGCAAGTGCTGTAGCTATAGTGTAAAACTCTGAGGTGTCACTATCACCATCTCTTCCTCTCTTGTTTTTGCATGAAGAAGTCCAAGCCTGCTATAGTTGTTCTAACCTCAGCACAAAATGAGCGTGAGAGAGCTCTCTGGGGATGAGTGGATGGATGTCCTGTTGCTGAATCTTGAGCAGGCTTACAAAATTGCTCTAGAGTGGCTCGGTTCTGCCAAGAGACCACTGCTGTGTAGATGCAGAGAGCAGATCTGTGAGCTACCTGCTACCTAAAGAAGTAGAGATTTTTAATCTCACCTTTGTACCCAAGCACCTGAATTTAGCCTGTGTAGCCTAGTAGGTAACTTCAAGCCTGTACTGTAATTTCTGGGCTTCAGAGTTTTTTGTGGGAGCTAAAGTTGTTCTTCAGCACCTAGCTGAATACACTTAGCTGGCTGGACTTTTTGTCTTTGTAGAGATAAGTGATTATACAAAGTTCCTGCTGCACAAACTGTGTTGTGAATTGGTGGGGTGATTTGCATAATTGATACTCGATGATCTCAGTGTGGGGGAGAATCCTTTTTCCTCCACAACAACTGTCACAGCTGTGAAAGGAACTTTTTCTGCCCTCCTTGTGCTCAGGGTATACTTTGGGAACTGCTGGAGCATATTTGTTTGCCATCATAGATCTATAATGAGGGGAGTGGGAAGAGTTTCATCTCAGAAGTCCTTAACCTGTTTTAGGGGTTAGGAAAGGGTACTTGGCCGATCCTTGCAATCACTTTTCCTTTATGATCTGTAACTGCTCAAGAGCAATATCTTTGTGCTTAGGTGACATTCCAGGACTTGCTATAACCTATCTTTATCTGGGAGCAAATAGTACCTGTTGCATGCTGTTTGAAGTACCTTCTTGAGAAGTGGAAGCAGTGTAGTGTATTGCACATAGATCAGATTATCAAGCTGTCAGAGGCAATCACATCACATAATTCCACTGATGAATTGCACAAATGCCATGCAGTATGTTCCACTGAAGTCCGTGAGTAAAATGAAAGAGGCTGATACAGAAGAGGTAAAACAGAAGGGTGAGATATCAAACAAAAAAAAAAAAAATCTCTGACAAAAGGATTTGTATCTAGAATGCAGAGTGAACAAACATCATTACTGGGCCTTGTGTGACTTTTTGCGTTGCTATTTCTCCCTAAGTAAATGGAGTTCATTTTCCTTCTGCACTTTGATGTCTATATGAACATGGCTGGCCTTGTAGGTCAGGCAGAAGCCCTTGCAGCCTAATAGTACATCTCTGATGTTGGCCAAAAGCTGATGCCTGAGGAAGAATATTTCAAAGAAACGCACCATTGCTTTCCTCTGAGGTATTGGAGGTTGAAAGGTCCTATATAATGAGTTACTAAATGGATTTCTGTGAACTTGTCCAGTCTCCCTTTGAAACCCTGTGAACTCGAGCATCTACAGTATACTTTAACAAAGGCTGTCCTAGATAACCTTCACATTGTTTGGAAAGTGATCTACAAACCTCCTAATGAGTTACTAAATGGATTTCTGTGAACTTGTCCAGTCTCCCTTTGAAACCCTGTGAACTCGAGCATCTACAGTATACTTTAACAAAGGCTGTCCTAGATAACCTTCACATTGTTTGGAAAGTGATCTACAAACCTTTGCTACAGTGCTATTTGATTTTTTTTTTTTTTTTTCTTGTTCAGTGTTGGTGCCCTGTAGTTGTTTTGTTGGTAGAACCATGAACACACGTTCCTTGTCTAGTCTGTTCATGCAGCTCAGGAGTTTATATGCTCTTATGTTCTAGCCTCAGTTAATTTTCTTCCAAACTGAGAAGTCTAGCTAGCTTAGCCGATCCTTGCATGGTAATTATTTGAGCATCCTTGACCTTCTTCCAGTTCACATCTGATGAAAATACTTCTTTGCCTCCTGTAACATCTCGATCTTGGAAGAGTACAGTTACTGAGAACATTTCTCCAACAGTTGTTTCTTGGATGCCTTAAACTCCCAGGTCATACTCCTATGAGAGAGTAAGTCACAGATAATAATCCTTTTGTTCACTCAGCTCACCCTGTTCCATGGCAATGTAGCTCTTCCACCCCAGAACAACCACCACAGGGTCTACTGAAAGTGTTGAGAACTGTGTGCTGTCAGGCTGTGTTGCTGCTGTCAGACTTCTGGCTCTGTAATGGCTGTGGGTTTTCCATGCACATTGCCCTCTGGAACATAGATCTCTGCACAAGCATTGGAATAAAAGGCACCAGTATTGGTGCTTGGATTCAGGGGAAGCTCTGAGGCTATTGTAGCTTTATTTAGGTTATACACACCTTCAGATCCTGCCCTGGTTGTTGTGAGTTGGTACTGTGAAGTTCACTTTTTGTAGAAATTGTCGTGTGTTTGTTGCTTTCAAGTGAAAAAGCCAAGCAGAGGTATGAAATGGTGTTTGTGTTCCAGATCAAAACATAAGATACTCATTTATTTTTTATTTTCTCTCATGGGGATTGCAGAAGGATGATATTGCTTTATGTAGTGTAAATATTGGAGATGTTAAATTGTTTAGAAGACTCTGAAATTACTGTAAAACTTGAGCTCTCAAAGCTCTATATTATCTGCACTTGGCCCCATGCTTATGTTTCTGATGGAAGATGGCAGAAGATCTAAGCCATTCTGGACCCTGAGCAACTTCTTGAGATAAAGCATATTTGAGGATTGTTTGTGGGGCTTGCTTTAAACTTCATGTGTAAAGCATTAGTCTCACTACTTCATTATGTTTAATTAGATGCAACAGCTGTCATGATAAAACAGTCTGTGTATGCAGGAGTTTGATCCAGTGGCCTCTAGCTTTCCTCTGTATTTATTCTTTACGTACAAAGGAGCTATTGTTGCTGCACTCTGTGTTCCTAAATCCATCCTAGCATCCATTGAGGGCAAGTGACACATCCAGGCAGTGGTGCTACATTGAGCCTGTTGTCACTGGCTGTGTGTTCCTTCTTTAAAGAACAGACTGCTGCTTGTACACAGATATTCTGAAAATGCTAATGGAGTATCGTACAGCATCAGAGAGTCTTTAAAGTGAAAATTAATGTATTTCAATGAAACACCATAAACCCTCCTGCTTCTTCATAATATCATGTTCAAAGTAAATAATTCTTACATCCTCCACATAGAGTGAGGGCAAGTGTTTTGCATGAAAAACACCTGGGCTCCCTAAGTGTACAGGGCTTTGTTCAAGGGCAGTATCCTGGGGCCTGTCAGACTTACTCTGCATTGCTTTATGTTTTGCCAGAACATAGAACTGTGCCAAGGTAATTTTACATTTAAAAAAAAATTGAATTTTAAAGTTTTAGGTAGGCCTCTATCTCTGTTTTTCAATTTGTTCCTAGCTCAAGATGCAGAATGATGCAGATTGCTTGTTAGGAAAGAGCTGGGGAATCTTCAGTGACTGGAAAAAGATTAAATTTTTTTTTTTTTTTTTTTCCCCTGGGAAGAGTGCTTGCTTGGTTTTACTGTTTCACTGAGCAGTTATTGTTAACTGCACAGAGCTGACCAAAGGTGGAGAATGCTGGCAGTCTGTCTGCGGCCTAGGCATTTGGGAGCCAGGGCTATCAGAGATGTACTGTCACTTGCACTTGCCACACCTGCATGAAATCTTCATGATCTTTTGGCATGCAAAGTGCTATTGCTTGACCTAAGATAAAGAACTGAATTGCAGCCATGGCTGCTTCTTGATTTTTCACGCAGGTGCCTACTATGCAGTTAGTACATGCTGACAGAAGAGATAGCAAGCTTTCATTAAGGGATCTGAGATAGGCATGTAATTTAGTTTGGCATCTTCTGCACATCTAAACATAAAAAAGTTTGAATTTGCATTCTAGGATTATGTTCACGTTTAATTATAAGAAAGGTTTCGTGCTATCTTACAAAGAAGAGTTAAGTGACATGGCTGCAATACCGAACTTGATGATTTGCTTTCTTGTGACCTGTTTGTGTGTGCTGGCAGGGAGGGGGAAGTTCATTCTGAAAATTCCACCTGCTTTGTTAAAACTGGAATTTGTCTGACTCCCCACATCTGGGTATTGAACGTTTTCCTGCTCATATGAGCCCCCCTCCCCTCCCTCCACTTCATCCAGAAGTCTAGCTTTCAGATTTCGCTCCAAAATGTTTCTCAGCTTCCCCTCAAAGTACTTTATTTCCTCTTCTGAAAAACTGCCACAGAAGAAGTCATGAGTCTTTTTCACCATACAGGAGAGCAGCAAATACCTGGGCTCCTATTGTCTTGACTAAACTTAAGAAATTTCAGTTTAGTATAACTGATATAATTATTGCTCCTTAAATACTGAGGACTAGTGCCCCCAAAAATATGGTTGTGCAAGATGTTGTATTAAAGCTGACTAGTAGTTAAGGCTAACAATCATACTGGACAATTTTAAAGTAACTACTAGATTATAGATTATTATATACAACTCAATTTACCCTCAGTGGTATTTCTCCCTCTCCTGGGAAGGTAAGCAAGATTTTAAGGAGCAAAGACCAGCCTACTCAGCTCTAATTTTACCTGTTGCAAATGCAACAATACCTAACTGCTTCATAGACTCTGAGGAATTCCATTGGAACATGACTTAATGTTCCCATTTATTTGCAATGAGGAAGCAATGTTTAACACAATGAGGTCTGAAATGGAACACGTCCTTCAGTTCACAGATGGGTATTTCAATTTAGCATGGTATACTTGAGAAACTGGGTCGGTCAAATGAGTGCAACCAGGTTGCCTTGTCAGCCAAGGGGATGCCAGTGAGGCCATCCCCTGTTCACAGTTTGTGAACTGCTGAGGCTCTTTTTTTCCCTGTCAGCAAATTGTGCTCCCCAGTGTGTGGGGGAAGGCTCATGGCTGCTGTGCTGTGCTGCCCTCTCTGAAATGCTCCGTGTTGGGCAGGCAGTGCATGACAGGTTATGCCATGGGAGCAGGGCGGAGCATGTGAAAGGCTTTTTTTGGTGCTGTGCAGTTCTTTCCCATTCTCATAGAAACTGGATTCTCCTTCCCACTGAAGAGAAATGGTGGGTCTGTCATTTGCCTTCTCATTTCAGGTTCTTGGACGTCATTTAAATCATAAAAATGTAGCACTGAGAAGGACTTGAACTTGTGTTTTCTGAAGGCTGCATGGAAGTGGTTACATAATATCATAGTATCTTACCACTCCAGCAATTATTGTTTCTTGTCATATCACTCAGCCTGCAGCAAGAGGGGTTTTTACTGGTTTTCTCCATGTGGCTTTAGAAGTTGCTGTCTTCTATATAAAATGTGTCATGTTTCAGACAATTCCCATTTGGAAGGGGATCAGTGAGATGTTTAAAAATAAAATCTAGTTTGAAACAAACAAAAAAAACCCCCACAAACCAAGAACCTCATAGACACACAGATTAAAAAAAAAAAAACAACTGGCAGCCAACCCAGAAACTATTGACCTGTAGATTAGTGTAGCTTTTCCTTGATGAACTTGCCCCCTTCCAAAAGAAGCATTCAAATTTGGGTGACAGCATTCCAACTAGCAAGTCATCAGGCAGGCCGAACAGAATAGTCACCTTCTGTAATGCTTCCGGTGACAAATACACTCAAGAATGTAATTTTCCCTTCTATGTAATAGCATCACACCAGGAAATGTGGTGTTTTTCTGGGGATTATAATAGAACACATCCTTGTCTACAGTCCTGCTGTAGCCCATTGTTGGCAAGGCTGTAATTTGTTCATCTCTGCCCTTTGTCTATTCTCACCTCTCCGAGTGTAACACCTGTAACTTCAGACCTACCAAGATATTTGAATTCCAGCCCTGTCCTCCCAAAAGTCTTTCTTACTTGTTTTTGACTAGGTGCTGTTTGTGATCTTACTCTGTGAGAGTACTTAACTTTGTTTTCTTATTCCTCAATCCCACCAGACTCACATCCCCTTTTCAAGACCTTGGCTTGACAGGAAAAGGTCAGAGTATGTGTCCCTGAAATAGTGCCAGCAAGATGAAGGTGCTGAGCCCAACTGGGAGGGGAGCTGTGTTTTGGCAATCCTGCAGCAGCAAATGGAATTGATCATTTGTTTGATATTCATGACATTTGTCTCCTGCTCTGAAAGAAGCTGTGGAGAATGTGGGTGCACAACGTGTCATTTGGTTGTAATTTCACATGGCTCAGATTTGTTTTATGCCTAGTCTATGTTGTATGGCACCATGTCAAATATGTTACTAGATGAGATTTGCTCCATCAGGCAGGTTATTCTGTCAGAGAAGAAACAGAATTGTCTCCAGGTGTTGTGTTCTTGACATGCTGGTGTTCATAAGCTCTTAAGAAGAATATTGTAAATTGAACTAATATTTCTGCAGTTGCTTCTGAGTTATTTGTGCTATTTACCTTCTCAGAGTTGTCTTCTCCTCTGCACAGTCTCTGAACCATTACCTGTTGACTTAAGTAACTTGTGGAGGACAGAGGAATGCAGATATTGAAGTGTTAGCAGACTAGCTCTGAGTTCTGAAGCCTCTAAGATTTTTTTCCCTAGTCTAAGTTGAAAATTTTCCCATAATAGTTTCCAGGAGCTGGGACAACAGTTACTTCATCAGTTAGCACAATATCTTTCTTTGTTATTGGACCTGGAACCCGTGGACACTACTGAATGGAATGTGGAAGAACAGAGAGCAGTTGCAGTGCCCTTCTGATGCTGCTACATGAAGTTGTTTTTCCTATTACCAGATACTTAATCACTACACGCGTCTATGAACAGCTCTGGTTGCTAAGGTCAAAATGAGATTACTTTGTCCTTGCAGATGCATTGCAGCCCAGGCCAAGAAGCTTGCCTGTTATTTATTCCATTAGAAGTTGCTGCTTGTGTGGCGAAAGAGCAGACCTGCAGGAGTGAGGATTAATGCTACTACTTTCTTAACAATATTATTAGTGTCACTGCTTCCTCTTGCTTGTTAAGACTTCGGTATTTCTTCAGCACAAGCAAGTCCTTATGTACACAGTCAGTTTGTGTGTGCACGAGAAGGCTCAACAGCTCTGCACGCTGTTCTTCATAGAGTGTGCTGTGCAGTGCAGCACTTCAAAATGTGGCTGATTTGCTTAAACGTACCAGCGACTCCTGGGATTTCCAGACACCCAGCGACTGAAGAAAGGAGGCGTGTCTATCTAGGCTCTCTACTCCTAATTGCCACCACTTGGAAAGATACTGCACTTGGAAACCGGCTGTTTCGGAGGCTCTGGTCTTTCTTCCTCCTTGGAAAGAGGAAGAAAACATTCCTGAGCATTGTCTAAGGCATTTAGAGCTGCTAATGATAAGTGACACAGTTAAGTACCGGTTTGTCCTGTGTTAATGGGTAAAAGTTGGTATTTACTGCCCTTTATCTTGTGTATTCACTGGAATTGAATTGTATGGTCTTACTTAAATGACTTGCACAACTTCATGGTTTCACTGAGCTATTTTATTATGCAAGTGAACTATTAGATTACATGCATCAGGGTGCAAAATATCCACAATGGCATAGTGTGTCTGAGAGCTGTGGGGTTGGTTTTTTTTTCCCCTGTCCTGCCTGCCCTTTTCCCTTCAGTGTGGGATCTTTTTCAGTGGAGCTGCAGTATCAGGAGAGGATGGTTAACTTCAAAGATACCGTGTTGCCTGCAAACAGAGACAGATTCTGCACCAAGGCACTCAAGAGTCAGATGTTAGAAAAAACTACAGCTGTGCATTCATAGTGTCCAACGCACCTAGAAACTGGGTTTTTGTGACAGAAAGGGATTGAAGAGGCAATGTCATCTTGGGTTCCTGTCTGGGCCTTGATTCTTCCGCAGAGATGGTGCCACTCAGCTGGTTGGCAGTGTGTTGCCTCCTTTGAATATTTTTCAAATGGCACTTCAATTTTTCAAGTTAGACACTCTACTGATGTGCATGGACTTTGAAAGGCTGCACCTGCCCCACAGATTGATCTACTGACTTAGCATTAGAAAAGACGTTGTTTTAACAACAACAACAAGACCAAATGCATGACTTAAGGGCATTGCTGAAGCACAGAAGATTCCATTCTAACTACCACAGCTTTCCATAGTGTTACAACCATTTAAACTTTACTCTGAAGTTCTCTCTAGCTCTGGCCTTCATCTTCTACTCTCTTGTTCGAGCTGGTAAGGTAGCTAACATGTTGCAGTCCAGTCTGAAGTCATGGAACTGGTGTTCAGTCTTTCAGTGTACTTAGATCTTCAGCTTCATGGAGAGTTTCTCCTTTTAATGCAAATGGCATTGCCTTTTACACAGCATGCTCTTGTGGATCCAATTTGTTAGCAATTTTATGCATCCTAAGACAGGCGAAGAGGAAAAACTTGTGTTCTGTAATGTTTTTGTAAGCACAAGCAAACCTTAAAGGCCCTATTTCTCATTTTAAGTGTGTTAGCCTCAGACAAAAAAGTAGAATTACTGAATATTTAAGGTTGTAAGGGACCTTAAATACAATCTGTTTCCAACCCCAAGAATAATAAAGTGTTATGACATTGGCCTATCAAGAAAGAAGTCACATCTTACTGTCCAGGATTTTTAGCATGCTTTGTGTGCTTAAATGCACATATTTTTTAATATAACCCTTATTTCATGTATAACAGCCATATGCTGTTCTCTTCCCTCCACACCCCTGTGCTCTTAAAAATGAAAAACTGTTTTCATTTTGGTTATGGCTTCAACATTGTCCTGGATTATTGCCAGGATTTGGTAGGATCTTACAAAGGACATGCCTTGCCTAGACAGGGTGAGCAGGACTTCACTTGTGAAAGTTGTGTTAACTGTGTCTTGCTCTTTTTGTTGCTTATGGAAATTAGTTTGAGTTGTTCCCTGTTTTCCTCCCCAACAATACCTGAGTTGGTTAGCACTTTGGGTGTTGATTTAATCATCTTGTCGCCATGGGGAGTTTCATCTGGTCTGACCTGAGTCCCAAACTGATTGACTCTCAATGTAACAGGCATCAAGGTTTCTTCAGACTGTCTAAACCAGGGTTTCATGTGGGTTAAGCTCTGTTTGCTGCTTTACTATGAGCTTCTCTGCGGCTAAAAGCTTGTATGGAGTGGTTGTAGGACATCCATTTAGAAACACTGTTAAAACTATTATGTTCTTGAAGTCAAGGTTAAGGTTTGGAGATGAGAAGCAGAAGGGCTTAATAGGGCAGAAAGGAGACTCAAAGGATATTCCCAGGCAGTCACCAACTCATTGAAGGGACAGAAGGCCTTGTCTCTTCTTGCTCTGCCTATCATGTGGCTGGCAGTCTGTCTGAGGGCACACCAGGGAATTCCTCTTTGTCCTGATGGTTATGCAGTCCTTAAAGAACACAGAAATTAACCTTTACTGCAGGGCCCAAGTGTCCTTGAAAGCTTTTTGGATAACCAAGTAAGTAGTCATGTTCCTGCATGCTTCTGACTTTAAATGATGATTGAAGTGGAAAAGCACATTACTACAATTTTTGGTCTTAATACTAAAATAATTCTCAAAATATGTAGCAGCTAAATGGCTTTAGCACCAAATAGCTCACTATATAGCTGATCCTACAGTCTTTTAGTGTTGTAGTAAAACAGGACTAGGGAGTTTTAACTTTTTTTACTAGCAGATTAACCACTAAGGAGAGAGAGGAAAATGCATACATATTGGTACTAGCTGGAACTTTGTACTCAGCCATCATTCTGCAGGTTTTCTGGTAAGCAGTAGGAAGCACTTCATTTTAAGTTCTTTAGCTTGTAAAGTGATACTTATTTTACACCACTGTGGTATTCCAGCCAGAAGTACAAATAACTTGCACAGCACAAAACTGAAGACAACAAGCATATGTTTTCTTGAAGTGGGTAGAAAGGGATTAGAATATGATTAGGGATTTATTGTTGAGAGGGATTAAGCAACAGGTGTTTTTTAAGGTCACATCTTTGAATTGCAGCCTTGCTGTTCCAGAGAATTTGATACTGAATTTCCCCTCCCTTCCTACACTGGAAACACTTCTTGGGAAACCTTTGGTTCTTAAGGCACGGGAAGGAAACCTTAAGCATAATTCCATGCTCCATTATGATCCCAAATGCTACAGTTAGGTTTTCCAAGATCTCCTTTTACCTTCTTGTTTATTCTTTCATCTTGCATTTAGAGATTTTTTTTTTTTTTTAAGTCCTAATTTAGACAGCGCTCTAAAAATACAACTTGAAAGTGGCATCACTAAGTCACCTTCTCTGGTTCAGTTCTGGGGTCCCATGACTTGGAAACTGCCTTCAATCATCTTTCTTTGGGAGGGTCCTCTGTCAGGTGGGAGAGCACAGAAGAAAGAAACAATTCTATAAAGATACTTGATGCCTTCATAGAATCACTTAGTTTGGAAAAGATCTCTAAGATCAAGTTCAGCCATTACCCTAACATTGCCAGACCCACCATTAAACTGAAGAAGGTTGGTTAAACATTTAGTGTCTCACTGAAAAAGGAGTACAAAACTTTCTAACATATTTTACTAAACCTAGCTGAAGCAACTTGTTTTATTCACAGTTCTGTGTTAATTATAACATTCTTACATCTGACATTTATCCTAGAGTTTAAACATACATAATTAAGTTGCTGGGAACTGCTGAAGGTCAAAGCTTTGTAGAGAGTGATTCTATTCCTCTCCTGCCTCTTTTACCTCTCATTTCTTCAGAGGTGTGCCAGGCTCTTCTGGTCTCTTAGCCCTGGCTTTTTGTAATGTGACATTTACAAGTTGTTGGGAAATTGTCATGAAATCTCATCTGCCTGTGTCTTACCTGTTGTCTGGCCTTGTATTTACATGTCCATTTTTTTGTCTCTTTTGTTGAAAATATTGAGCTAAAAAGCTAGTTATTAGCATAACCATACCACACAATCATCCATGTTTGGGTTTTTTAGATTTTTTGGCGGGATTGTTGGGTTTTTTGAGAAGTAGTGTGATATTGCAAGCTGTAGTCAGAACATTTGGAGATAATCCTTTCCCAGTTTTCCATTTTGCTGGTCCTTATGCCATTCCCTGCAAGATCAGGTGCTGCTTTTGCCTCCCAATTAACTGCTAGTAGACTTTTTCTAGTCATTAAACACTCTTGCCTTCTGCATTCAGTAGTAACCTGTCTTGCAGTCTAGTGCCATTGCAGTAAATCTGGTTATGTTGTTTCTTCACTGACAGCAAGAGCTTATTGAACTCTTGCCCTGTAGCATCATTCAGTACCTGTTGCTGCTGTTTTTATGTGCTGACTAGATTTTTATGAGGGAAAGAATGAATGTTTATCCGGTTAATGCTGATTGCTTTATAAGAATAATCTGCAGCCTTTTGCCTTTAAAACCTCAGATTAATTCCAGCTCTAATATAAATGGAAGTTAAATTATAAGTCTTAAATTTAATTTAGTCATTAGGGCCTTTCGTAATCCAAGGGATGGCCTGCAGGCAGCTATACTGTGCATTCACAGTAGCTCTTAGTCCAAGAGGGTTTAGGCCTGGAAAGGGTCAAGTCTAAAATACCCTCCTGTCGAACCAGAAGATCTGTCCAATCCTCTGTTGAGTAGGAAAACCTGTGGTGCAATTTGGTTAAAACAGCAGAATGAGTGCCCCAATTAAATTTGCTGGTGTGATAACACGATTCTAATTGAGTCTTAAGTGTGTTTATTATAGAGGTTATGGGAGTGCATCAAAGCGTAGAGACTCTTGTACACAAAGTACTGTGTTAATACCTAGAAAAACTTCCAATGCATCTTAAACAATGCTTTTTGTTTTTTTCCTTAGATCAACGTTCGAGTTGTTACTATGGATGCAGAGCTGGAGTTTGCCATCCAGCCAAACACTACAGGCAAACAGCTGTTTGACCAGGTCAGTGAAGGGTTGGTGTGGGTTCTTGTCATTTAATTTTGGAGTATGTTTTGGACTATAATGTTTTCTTAAGACTGGATTCCAAACCTGTCTTTCTTCTCTCTACCTCCTAATCAAAGGGTCCCACTCTGAACTAAGATCTCTAAATTTCATCACAGTAAAAGTAAAAGGTAAAAACCGTTGCAGGTATGTTGTGTTCCAGTGAAACCTGTCTTCCTGGCATGTTGGATGATGAAGTGTCACAAGGGATCTAAAATGCTTAGACAGCATAGGTACCATGTAAAAATGCACCTCTTGCTTTGAAATACAGCTTAGCTCTTATATAGCTCTTAACTTCTAAGGTTAAAATGGTTCTAAGGCTTCTAAGGTTTTATGCTCTTGTGCATAAAACTCTTCAGAATCAGGTCTTCAGGTGGCTGATGAGGGTGTTGGCACGGCTACATTCATTCAGATGCTGGGTTTGAGGAACCACTTGCCACAGTTGTTTGAGTTTGCCATAGTACTGGAAAACCAGAAGAGCTCGTGGTCTCTGTGCAGCATTTACAGGCAACATGCCTTGTAAGAAGCCCCTGTGCAGCAGGACAGAGCAGAGATCTGTGCAGCCTGCCTTCAGGGATTCCCAGGGAAGTGGAGGGCATGAGTGGCCAAGACTCTTCTCCCTTACTGTTATTCTTCCTGTTACTGCATTA
This sequence comes from Corvus brachyrhynchos, assembly GCF_000691975.1. Classification (NCBI taxonomy): domain Eukaryota; kingdom Metazoa; phylum Chordata; class Aves; order Passeriformes; family Corvidae; genus Corvus; species Corvus brachyrhynchos. Next base: position 23,804,565 of record NW_008239110.1, on the reverse strand, counting down.
ACAATGTACAGGTCTGTTTGAAGATGGACCTACAAAGGTCAGATAAAGACAACTAAAACAAACAATGTGCTATTTATAAAACTTTGTTATTATTGTCTTAAGTAGCTTGCTGTTATAACACTGAAGCAAGGCCTAGATTTCAGCAGAAAACACTTACTGCTCTGAAACTCAAAAAAAAAAAAAAAAAAAAAAAAGAAAATACTTGCTTCTAGCCATTTCTACTGTAGACCAGAAAAATAAGACTTAGTCTATGCAGATTTCAGTCACACATTTTAAGGTGATCACAAACTGTTATTTGCACTTCTCCCCTTGTACCCACTAACCTTGGTAGCAAAGGGTGGTTGAGTTTTAACTCAAGTAGGCAGTACCAGCTAAACAATGTCCATTCCTTCTGAACTGTTGTTGGTACGATTTCTTGTTTCAGTGAGTTAACTAGAACTTGCTAGGCCTTATGGCAATTGTGCATTAAGAAGTACTTAAAAAGAAAACCCAAAAAACCCCTCAAAACAAACAACCCACAAACCAGTTTAAAAAACAAACAAAATTCCAAACCCCCAACAAACAAATAGGGCAAAAACACTTTTAGTGGGTTCTTGAAAGGAGTGAAAGAAGGAAATCAAATTCTAATCACTGCAGAACTTCACAGTACAAAACCGAGTACTCCAGCTTGGGTTTACCATTAAATCTAACTTTAATTCCTTTTGATTACTACTGCTGTGGGATAAAGACCAAGTATTCATTGAACACGGAGGTCAAGGGTTCAATCCCCATGTGGTTCATTCATTTTGGAGTTGAACTTGATGATCCTTGTGGGTCCCTTCCAACTCAGAATATTCCACGATTCTGAGACTGGAAATTTGCTGAAGAGCATTTGAAACTTGCATTTTTATGGAACCAGCATTTGGTGTTTGATCTTCCAGAGGAGGGTCACCAAGTTGATTAGGAAGATGGGTCACCTCTCCTATGAGGAAAGGCTGAGAATTGTGTGATTATTCAGCTTGGAGAAGAGAAGGCTTCGGGATGACCTAACTGCAGCCTTCCAGTACCTGAAAGGAACCCTCAAAGAAGTTGGAAAGAGACTATTTACAAGGGCATTAGTGACAGGGTAAGGGGGAATGGATTAAAACTGAAAGAAGCAGGTTTAGATTAGATATTAGGAAGGAATTCTTTTCCCTGAGGGTGGTGAGGCACTGGAACAGGTTGCCCAGAGAAGCTGTGGATGCCCCACCCCTGGAAGTGTTCAAGGCCTGCTTGGATGGAGCTCTGAGCAATCTGGTGTAGTGGAAGGTGTCCCTGTGCGTGGCAGGGGGGTGGAACTAGGTGATCTTTAAGGTCCCTTCCAACCCAGGCCATTCTATGATTCCATTCACTGCTGGTCACCATTGCATCAGAGTAACTTCTTCCCCCAGCCCATTCATGTTAATCCAAAACAGAGAAATCAGATTTCGTCTCTGACAGTACAAAAATCCAAAGTATTGAAAGCCAGGCTTTTAAAAGCAGTGTTTTAGATTAGACTGTAAGTATGTCCTTATGACAAGCAGTCAACAAGTACTTCCCTCCACCCCACCCCCGCCCCCCATATATATTAACTAATGTTTACATCTGTTAAGAGACAGGGTCATCTGTCTGGCAGAAGAGAAGCTATTTTCTCTGCCTTCAGCTGAGAAGTTCAAAATCCTGAGACATGGAAAAGGCAGGATGTTTCAGATTGAAGATACTTCTATTGTAGCTTGCTGTCTGGGTACTTTGGGATTTCTGAAGAATGCTTGTCACAGCACATAGTGCATTATTGGGATAGATCTACTCCTCATAAAGATTTGCTCCTTATATCCAATGGCTTGGGCTTAAAAGCTGTGATTGGAAGTTCTTATCCATATTTCGTACCTTTTTGGGGGTACTTCTGCATATTAAGGGAAGGCTGAGGTAGAAGTGTGCAGCACAAAACCAGTAAAGGTGAAGACCATACATTCTCTCTTCAGTTCTGTTGAGCAAACCTTTCACTAGGCCCTTGTCTTGGGTGGAGTTTACACTCAGATAGAGCCTGTGGGGCCACAGGTTTTCACAGGTATGGGGAGTGGCCCAAGGTGAACTGCAGAACCACTGTGGGGGTTTTGAAGAAGCCAGCTATTTTTAAAAACTACAGGGTGATTTCTTGGCCTGGTTGTCAGCTAACAGAGCTACTCTGTGCCCTTGTGTTTTAGGCTTTGCTAGTATGACTGTATCCTGCACGTAAGGTGTATCAGAGCTCCTTTTATAGGAGAGGGAAAATAGTGGAAACCTGGGGATATTAAGTTCCATTCCACTCAAGCCTGTCCTGTAGAGAGTTTATGCTGCAGTGAGGTCTGAGGTGTCCCAAGAACCAGCCCCCTGGACTCTGCAGCTCGCTGAAGTATCTCCCAGGTAGTAATGTGCCCTTCTGACCATGAGTAAAAGAAATTCAAATGAAAGAGAGTGTAACTGGCATTTTCTGGAAGTAAATGCATTACTGGGTGGAATGGGCAGACTTAAGATTTGCTGCTTCATGCATTTGAGGAAGCAGAGGAGGTGTCTCCCATCTTGTATATAATGCCTCATTTCTTATTTCTTCCTTGTTTTGCCATGGAGGAAGTTTACAGAGCATTTCCCCGTACAGCTAGAACATTCTTTGTTCTTTGTGTTGGAACTCAAACAGTCAAATTGTGAAGTTTGGCTCAATACTTTCTTCTTCCTTGCTTTTAAGTTTTTGGGAAGAACTTGAGGGGTCATAATTTCTGCAAGCTTTCTAACTCTATTTTTAGGAAGAGTGTACTTTTTCTCTTGGAAGAGACATTCAGAGATAATGACCTGATAACTGCTTGATTTGTGCAACTTTTTATTTTAACAAAGTTGCAACACTCTTTTGTGCAACAGGAAGTACCACACTCAACATACCCCTGCTTTTCTGCTAGACTTCATAAAAATACATCCAGCTGTCAGAAAACTTGTCTCTTCCATGATGAAACAAGCCACTTTGAGGGAGGAAGGAAAAGGAATTTTAGTCAAGTTAAAGCTGAATTATTTTCAGACCCCAGCTCTTTTTAAAAGGACATGGGTCTTGGGGTTGTTTTGTTGTTGTTGGATTGGTGGGTTTTATTGTCTTTTTGGTGAACTCTAGTTAGTCTTAGCTAACATACCATTGTTTCTCTCAAGTCTGCTCTCCAGCCAGAGTGTCTCCAGCAATACCATAAATGTGGGGGTGAAACAGATCCTTGGTTGAGATCTTAGATTTGCTGAAGCACGGGTAACTACACATTCTCAAGTCTGTCACACTTCCCTAACCTGCAAAGTGGTTTTAAAAACTTCTTGCCTTCCACTCAGTTGAACTCCCTGTAGCAATGCCTACATCACTTTTTGAGGGGCTACTCTGCAAATAACATCTTGGAAGTGATCCAGCTGTGTACGTAGTAGATCTTTGCAGATTTTGGCTGTGTCTAGAGCACAACTTTACAGGTAGATGAGCTGGCAGCCAAGCACTTGGCTATAAGAACAAGCTGTCAAGAGTAGGAGGAGGTCAGGGACCAGTTAGGCTCTATCCTCCACTGAGGAAAAGTAACATGTACAAACAGGACTGTTTTTCCTAGTAGGTGTGCCATCCAGTCAATGGGTGGTGTTTCTGCATCTTTCAGCTGGTTAGTATTTACAATATAGGAAATGAAAGTTGTCCTAATGTGGGGCCATCAATGTATTTTTGTCCTTCATAAACTCCCTTCTTGGGAGTTTAAAAAAATAATAACCTTGACTGAGAATACTTGCATCTTGTTATAACTCTGAGCCACACAGCAGTGGTATGAAGCATCTCTCAGGTGCTTGCTCCAGAAGGAATAATTTCTGGTGACTGGCAGACAAGATCACTTGAGCCATTAGTACTGCTGACTAGTTGTAGTTAGTACTAACGCCATTAGAGACCATCCCACCAACAACTTTGGTGACATAATTTGTCTGCTTCACTAAGTACAGTTTTAAGATGGGACAGTAGATAAAGGCAAGCAGAAGCCCCACCTGCTGCCAGTGTATCAGTCCAGCAGCTGGTGGCCTGTCACTTGCTGTTTGTCTCACCTGGTTTCCCCAAGATCATCATCTTCTAGAAACTGGGTGGGACAAGTACCTTAGCCTATGCTGTCATCTACTATGGCAGATGGGTATCTTTGTCTACAAGGTGAAATTAAGAGATGCCAAATGAGTAGGTTTAGGCTGTTGCCTGCACCCATCACAGGTGACATGGGACTCGAAAGGATACCTGGACCTCAAGCGAAGTTTCAGCTGCAATAACTTTTTCTTTTTTTACCTTTGTGTTGCAGGTGGTTAAAACCATAGGTTTGCGAGAAGTGTGGTACTTTGGTCTGCAGTATGTGGACAACAAAGGATTCCAGACCTGGCTGAAGCTTGATAAAAAGGTAACAGACTTTGGGCTAATTGCTGGCCAAAGGTTAAAGCTTGTGTGTTTCCTGATGTGTTATTGGCTGCAACTTTATACACCTTGTGCCTGTCGTTGATTGCTCCCTAATTTTCATAATTCCAGGACTGTTTATAGAGTTAACTTTGTGATCTCCATTGGTGAGGTGTGGCGTGGTAGAAGTTTGCCCTTTCACTCTCTGAGTTGCAGGAAGCATTTGCCAGATGTGCAGCAGCAGCTTGATACTGTACTTTGTTGGGATGAAGCAGCTGCGCTTCCTGTGGCTGGAGGAGCACCTTGGCTGATGATGGGCTTAGGCCCTGCCAGTGTAGGATCAGTTGTGCACTAATTGGTAAAGGGGCACTTCCAGGCTGGGCAGTCGAGTGCTGACACCTCTGATGTGCTGCTGTTTGTGTATTCCCAGCTCTTATGAGGGCATGAACTGCTTTTCTTGATGGGGCAGTCAGTGACACACCTGTTCAGTGTCAGGGGGCTGTTCTCTGGCAAACACACAATGCTGGATGGGCTTGCCGTCTGATACAGCACAGTAAATCATTCTCCACTGACCAGTATTTGCTGTACAGACAGTATTTAACTGGCTTATTTAGAAAACATAATGCATCTCCCCTGTGTTCTCATACTAGTAAACAGCCAGAATTAAGGAATTCCACTAAGGAATTGGCAGTCACTCGCCTCTTACGGCAAATGCCCCAAATCCTTTTTTCTGTGTGAAAGCAATCTATTCTAGTGTTTGCAAAAAAAACACCTGCTCATTTGTGGTGTCACCTCTGTCCTCAGGTTTCTGCTCAAGAAATCAGAAAGGAGAATCCCCTCCAGTTCAGATTCCGTGCCAAGTTCTTCCCTGAGGATGTGTCTGAAGAGCTGATTCAGGACATCACGCAGAAGCTGTTCTTCCTGCAGGTGAAGGAAGGGATCCTCAGTGATGAGATCTACTGTCCTCCTGAAACAGCAGTACTTCTTGGCTCCTATGCTGTGCAGGCCAAATTTGGAGATTACAACAAAGAGGTGCACAAGCCTGGATACCTCAATTCAGAGCGTCTGATCCCCCAAAGGTGAAGGAATTGGCTGATGCAGTCTTTTTTAAAATTTGAATTCAAGTTAAATACAAAGAATTTCATTTGAAAGCATGCTTGGGTTTGTTTTGTTTTTTTTAATTGAACTGTATACAATTGGGGTTCTCCCTTATTTTATTTCTACCTGTCATATTTGAGTATGTTTTTGCTCCTCCTTGATTGGTTAGAGAGAGGAAATATAGTTTTGTATTCAGCTTTTATTTCTTAAACACTACTGCTGTACTGGTAACTGTAGCAGTAGGAATGTCTCCTCTTTAAGAAGAAAAGAGCAGCATTAAGTCAAGAATATGTCATTCCTGAAGAAGGTTGGGTTGTGTGTCCTTAATCCTAATGTACAATCCTAAAAATCTTCTATGTGGAAAGCATGTCTTGCAGCTACACAGTCCATCCCCACACAGGATCAGTGGATGTTATCAGACCAATGGCTTCTGCTTACACTTCCTGATGACACTGCAGCAATGTCTGATTCCAGGGATTGCACCAACTTTTGCTTTGCTTTAATCCCCTGGTGTCTGCAGCATGTGTGTGATTCGTTTGCAGTGTTTTGCTTATACCCTCTTATGTGTCTGGTCAGTGACCAGAATGGCTTTGCAGAGGGTTATTGTTCATTCTGAGTTGCTCTGCTTCACAGAGAACATCTTTGGGCTGAGTAGGGTTTTCCTTTTGGCTACAGTAAGGCTTCCACCAGGGTGAGAATAAGACCATAGCAAAGATCCCCATCAATGGATACTGCAGAACATCTAATCTCGCTCATGTCTGTTTCCTTGTACAGGGTGATGGACCAGCATAAGCTCTCCAGAGAGCAGTGGGAAGAACGGATCCAGGTGTGGCACGCTGAACACAGTGGCATGCTCAAGTGAGTGTTTTGTGTTGGTCCTTGGACTGGTCACCTTGCTGCTTGTTTGATTACCTTAAGTTTGCATTTCTGCAACGTGTTTTGTTACTCTGTGGTTTAGACTCTGAGCTGCCTGTGTGAGCCTACTCCTGGTGTGTTTTTTTAGCTCAGTATTGAACCACATGGCAAAACACAGCAGTGTATTTTGTACTGGTGCTGAGAACAGTGTGGCTTCCTGAAGATCTTGGACCTGTGTACGTTGTATTAGTGATAGCTTTGAGTGGGAAAGAGAGTAAATGTGTATGTCAAACCTTAGAGTCATTGAAGCATTTCCATTGGCAGATGGGGAAAGCTCAAATACTATACCTTTCCTACTCACCGTACCATGAGACAAGGATGAATGCTGAGAGAGATGAATGTTGCTAATTTTCTGTCTGGAAATACTAGGGATTGGTAAATGGGAATACTCTGTCTGTGTCTGCTGATAGATCTGATATCATAACTTCTAAAGTGAATCCCAAATGGTGAATGTTCAGTTTTAACTTCTGTGTTTGAAGTGAGGTTTAGGAAAAATTATTTTTTTCTTCCGAGGTGTTTGTGCTTTCTGAGACAGAGCAGATGTTGTTTTCTCATTTATCTGACTTTTTCTTGTCTCAATCAGAGAGAATGCCATGCTGGAATACCTGAAGATTGCCCAAGACCTGGAGATGTATGGAATCAACTACTTTGAAATCAAAAATAAGAAAGGAACTGACCTTTGGCTGGGAGTCGATGCCTTGGGGCTCAACATCTATGAAAAGGATGATAAGTAAGACTTTTGTTTTCACCTTTGATCTTCCAAAAAGGGCTGGTATGGGACATTTCTCATTTACAAGAATGCTTGTGTTTGAGTTTTGAATCAGTGGGTGAAGCTAGGAAATGGGCTTTCACATCACCTGTGCTTTCATGTCTTTCCCGACCTGCTAACAGTACCTGCTGTATAAAGAGAGATGTCAGTTGTACAATGCCATCTTCATAATAGTGTGCAGTGGTGGAGCTGAACCCCAAACTGAGGAGTTTACCAGGCTTTTCCTTGAGTCAGGTCACCGAGTTTGCCATCAGTGGCCACAACACAAGAACCTGGCTAGGCTAAGGTATCTGCAGTGTTCAGACACCTAAGGACACTCCTGTCCTGAAGTTAATGATGGATGTGTGTGCAGCTGCCTGGTTCTGAAAAAGGCAGATTATGGGGTGGACACAAAAGCAAAGCTGGGTGACACCCAGAACTCAGGGAGGAGCTAACCTATATAGTTACTGTGAACAAGGAATGAAATGAGGGCTTGCTGAGGTATGCACAGTTTTAATCAGCCCTTCTGGTAAAGGCAGAGCCACTATTAATTGGATAGTAGGTGGGAAATGATAGACTACATCTATAAATAAACATAATAAGAAGGTGAGAACAGCTGTGTCTAAGCCTGCTAGTCTCTTCTAATACTCTGCAACTGAAGGATTGAAGGGAGCTAAAATAGATATTTTTTAGATGAAGCATTGCTGTCTAGACTGCTTTCTTTTCCTCCCCCTGATGTTTCAAACCTTTGTTTCATGTCACTAATCTGTAACAGGCTATCACTGAAATGCAGAAGGGATTTCACCTGTTCTATGTCTTTGCCTCCAAAAAGCTTTGAATGCAACCCAAATATTAATTGGAACTCTCTGGAGCTTCACTTGATAAGGCAAAGAGAAAGCAGTCTTTTCTGCAATGCTAATATGTGCTGTCACCCAGAAAACAAGGAGTGTCACTTGAAAGAAAAGTAGTTTCGCTCATGTAATACTCCAGTCTTGAATGACTGGTCTTGCTATGTAACCATGGTCACCCAAACAGGTTTTTCGAGCTGCAGAAGCAGCGTGTAGCCATTGACTGTAAAGAGCTATCGAGAGCGTTTGCAAAACAAATACAGTGCTGGAATAAACTGCTTATTTCTGCTGTAACTCTTGCCACAATATAATTAAGTCTTTGCAGCAGATATGGGGACTAGAAAAATAGTGATGTGTATGGCACCTCTGGTTTGTAGGTGCAAAATTTGTGGACTGAGGGCAAAGGTGAAAAAGCAGAGATTTCATTGTTGAAGTTCAATGTGAGGAAAATGAGGCTGTGCTGTAGGTGTGTGAGCCTCTATACTGCAGTGCATGTCAGTGTCCTGTTTCCAGGTATATTCAAGCTTTTTTTTTTCATGCATTAAAGAGGAGAATCTGCAGTAGAACTTACTAATGAGTGAATTATTTTAGTTGTCTGTCATACTGTATTATCTAGAATTTAAGCACTTGTACTAATATGATGGAGGGTGGAGTAATTAGTTAATCTTAGTCTAATCAAATGATTTTCTTTACAGTTCTTAATGTTACACACATGCACTTGCATAATCTTGCAGTTGAGTTAGAGGTTAGGGAGTGGAAAGTTCTGAAGAGGATGAATTTTATTCTTGAAGTCTGAATTTTAAAAAAGGGGGTTTTGTGCTTGGACCCAGCAAGATCTTGTGATGTAGTAGCTTTCCATCTCTTTGAGTGAAATTCTTCCCAAAATTGCTCTTTTTTCTTTAATCAATGTAGTCCATAGAAGTCTTACAGAATTTGAGTGGTCCACTGTGATGATAGACATTTCTTTAAGTGCTAAACATTAAATACTTGTGTCTTAAAATCATTTGCAAGAATAATTGTGACAGAGACACATGTTGGAGGGGTTAGACAGTAACAAGAAGATTGCTCATTGGTATTATCTTTTATGTAAAACACAATTCTTAATCATTAACAGTTATCTCCAGAGAATACACCCTCCCTTGATAAGAGAAGAATAAAAGAATAATAATGTGATATTAAATATAAAAACAAAATATTTGGTTGGGGGAATTAAAGGACTTTAATACAGTCAAATACACGAGTCCTTGTAATGCTACAACTGGCTGCAGAGCTGATCAGGTGTGTGAGGTGAAGTTTTGGAATGGCTCAGAAACATTTGATCTCATGACAAACTGGATGCTTTTTATATGCAAAAGTCTGGAGAAATTCAGGCAGAGGAAAATCTAAAATGTTGAGTGAGTCTTATAGAAACAATTTCAAACAAATCAACAGACCTGGACTCAGCAGCAAGGAAGAGCTGGGAGTCTGAATCTTGCCCTTTGCTTCATCGGGGAGCTTTTCAGTAGTGGGGAGCCACGTGGCACAGCTCGTTGCATGACCAGTGAGTAAAGTTCTGCTTGGTGACTCATGGGATCGGCTGAAAGAGCAGTTTGTATGGAAGGAAAGAACAGGGCCCTTTGTTACTAACATTGCCTGTAATCTAGGGGAGGAGAAATGTGAAGGGAGGGTGTCAAGAGGATGAAGTCAGGTTGCTCTTGGTGGTGCTGAGCAATAGGACAAGGGGCAAGGAGCAGACACTGATGCACAGGAAATTCCACCTGAATATGAGGAAGAACTTCTTTACCATGAGGGTGACCACGCACTGGAACAGGTTGCCCAGAGAGGTTGTGGAGTCTCCCTGACTGGAGATATTCAGGACACAATTGAGTGCCATGTGCTCTAGGATGACCCTGCTTGAGCAGGGAGGTTGGACCAGGTGACCCACTGTGGTCCCTTCCAACCTGACCCATTCTGTGATTCTGTGAAACAAAAGAAAATAAATCTTCTCCTACCAATTGTGCCTGTCCAGCACTTCAGAGTGAAGGCATCAGGAGGTGACTGGGCTAGCTGTAACACAGCAGGGTAGGTTTGCCTGTGGCTGCTGTAAGCTCAGTTACTTTGGCTTATGCCTCCCAGAGGTGTGCGAGAGGCCTCTGGGAAGCACTGCACATAAAGTCTGCATGCTGTGGATTTTGGGCCCAGATTTCAAAAAAACAAGCTTAAAAGCAGGTGAGCATGTGGCTTCAGTAGACACCATCCCTATTACATAGTCAAAGGTCAGTAGGGTGGCTGATGAAAATTAGAAGAGACTCAGAAAGGGAGGCTACTGGTCTTTTCCTATTCCCTGTGGTATTCTGGTTCAATTACTGGCTTCTCTCTGTTGGGAGAGCTTTGTGAAGCATTGCATTCCACCAAGTCTGTGTGTTAGAAGCAATATGGGAGAAAAATGTTCATTGCATCATCTCTTAAAACAAGTTTTTCTTCTTTTCAGACTAACCCCGAAGATTGGGTTCCCCTGGAGTGAAATCAGAAACATCTCTTTCAATGACAAGAAGTTTGTTATAAAGCCTATTGATAAGAAGGCACCAGTAAGTATATCTAGAAAGGATTCCTGGATATTGCATTTGAACAAGTGATACTGTTTCTTCTCAAAATAAAGTAGTCTTGGGAGAGGAGAAAGCCACAGATACATGCAAAGATATAGGCAAAATAAGCATTCATATTTAGAGTGTACTTAGAGCTGTCTGTTTTTCTGTGCAGCATAAATGAAGGGCTTATAGTGATAGCTAATGTGGAAAAAGATAAGGATTTTACAACTGCAGAGTCTCTTTTTTTGTAGCAAACTAGGTATCTTCATGCTCAAATTTGAAATTCTTTGCTAGTTCTGAGAGTCCTCTCTGGATTTCTTTCAGTGCATGGAAGCTGATAGGTAAATTTTATTTTTGTTTTTTCATTTAAAAAAACCCAAACATCAAAAATGTTCATTAAAAAAATTACAAAAGTAGTTCAAATGCTACTGCAAAACCACGTGGACACATATGGCTTCCCATTCATCACTGCTTACTTCCACACTACTGAGAAAGTAAAATGTGGTGTTCATTTGCTTTCTTGAACACCAAGGTAAATCTCAGGGATATGACTTTGGTGGAGAACTGAAATGTAGGTACCTGTGAATGTTGCTTTTCAATATTTAAAAGTATGTTTTCAGAGTTAGTTTAGCGAGGAGTTAGAAACTTACTTTGACCTGTGGAGAACATAAGGTGGAATAACTGGTATAGGTGGATGTCATTCTGTCAGTCTTGTGAAATTACTGGAGTAGTTGAGAAAGACCTCCTCTGCTCTTCCCCCACCCCAGTACTTGGCCTTGGTGGGTAAGTACAGCCCTGAGAAATAATAAGCAGCCTGGCTTTGGCAAAGGATGATGGCTTATAAATATCTCTAACAGAAAAAGATCCTTGCAGTAATTGAAATGATACTAATGCACAGTGTGCTGCAGGGATTTCTTCCTTCCCCCAGATAAGAACCTGGGGGAGAGGAGCTTTTTTCTGTGATGCTGTTAGTGAAAACCAACAAAACTCCCCAGAGACAGAAAGCTGGTCTGTCAGGCATGCTTTTCTCAACAGAAGAGCCTCTTGCATGTGTTGAACATAATTATAAAACACACATCATGGCTTGCCACCCACTCCCCAGAGGGTAAATCTGACTGAGTTTGAAATGGAAGGCTTGCAAAAGGCTGATGCAGAAAGGTGTTAACATTGAAAACCTCACTTATGTTTCCTCCTTCTCTGTCAATTGTTCTTTTCCCTCTGGCTGGTAGTATGTTTAAAGCTGTGCCTAAAAAAAGAATTTATCTGGGCACTAATTCTGAATATTCAGGAAGTTGTCTGGGTCTTTTCATGTGCTTGTGTCTCCTTTTAAAAAGGATAAAGGCATTATAACTACAGCAAAATACTCAGTCCAACCAAGATGTGGGTTGGAAGTGCTCTTTTAATTTGGAGGATTCTACATGCCTGTATTTAAATTGACATTAATGTAGAGGGTAGAGTCCTGTGGCACCTTGCCCAGAATAAGCTTTTTAACTTTTATGCTTGTCTGCCCACATACTCCAAGGTCTTCAGCACATTATCTTTAAAATATTGACGTGCGATGCTCCCAGTTATGTGAGATCTGGGGTAGGCTGGGGATGAGGAAAGAAAGGAATTCTTTTATATTCTTATTTGAATATTTTGTCCCTTGATTATGGCCTTAAATGACAAATGCAAGCACCATCCATGCCCTCAGTATTTACTTCCATGTAAGTGAGCTTTGCCTCAGCATAGGACTTGTTCATCACAATGAGCACAGTTTTTGTTTTTACAATTACTTGTCAGAAGTAGGAGGTTGGATGAGCAGCTTACAGTCAGTTATCAGGATCACAGGATCAGACCTGTGCAGCTCGGAATGGCTCCGGCAGGATTTAGAGGGAGAGCACAACACACTGCCCTGTCTGCCTCTTCTGCAGCCTGTGTGAGCATTAGGGAAATGCATCAGAGAAAATCAGTCTTTGTCAGCACATTCATTTTAATATCACTTAGGGAGCTTTTAATTGTTCTAGTGTGACTTCCAGTCTTCCCAGAGACTGTTGTGCTTCACAGTTGTGCTTCTGAGCTCAAGCAATTAAAAAAAATGATCCGTGCTTCCATTCCTGGTTCCATCTATGGCTAAAAGTGAGGCAATCCACAGGAGAGTGATTCCGAGGAATGGGCACTGGTTTATGGTGGTAACGTGGCATCTTGCCCACTGTCCCTGTAGTACACAGAAAAAGGACAAGAATGTTTGTCTACTGTGTAAGTTCAGACTGTGTTGTAAATGTGTGTGGTTGTGGATTCAGAAAAATCATCAGGGAGGTAATGAACTCGGGCCTCCTGTATCCCTTTCTTAGCTGGTTTTCTTCTAGAAAATCTAATCTGGTTTATAGTTTCTGTAAAAAGTCTGATTATAACATATAATGAGAAATTTGGGAATGTCCTTTTTATTGAACCAGAAATTTTAGAATATCTTGTGTTTTGTTACTGCCTGCAACCTGATGTTCCAAATAACCCATGTGGTTGGTTAAAAATTATTTTTCATTTGACGCTCTTGTAACAGCCTAGGTCAACTTAACTAGGAAATGCCATGGAACAGAAAAGAATTATATTGAAAGGCATTTTTCTCTGAAAAAACACATGTGGGGCCTTGAAGGTTGATTCAGATAGATCAAGAAATTCTACAGTTACATTTGTAGTTTGTGCTTTGTCTTTCAGTCACCAAACTGCAAACTGAAAAACTACTCAGTACTAGAGGTCTGTGTGTTGCCCAGGTGTTTACCTGTCAGCCCAGAATCTTCTGCAACATCTAACAATCTCCATTTAAATGAGACTTCATCAACTTGGGATTTTTCTCTAAAAGATGCTTTTTCTAGAAGAGTTACTTGTCAGTTCTGTGTAGAATGGGGAATATAAATCACAATAGTTTTGGCTTCAGATCACATTTGCAGTCCCTGCTGTTATTGTTTAAATGGTCTTGCATGTATGTCTGAATTAGAATGAAATTAGTAGCAAGATGTTGTCTGCAGTTAGCTGGGAGAAGAGAAAGTGTGTTTGGAAAAAAAGGACTGTGGTGTCTCTCTCCTAGGACTTTGTGTTTTACGCCCCTCGTCTGAGAATTAACAAGAGGATCCTGCAGCTCTGCATGGGCAACCATGAACTGTACATGCGGCGCAGGAAGCCCGACACCATTGAGGTGCAGCAGATGAAAGCCCAGGCCCGGGAGGAGAAGCACCAGAAACAACTGGAAAGGTGGGCTTGGATAAAGGCAGCTGACATGGGGTGGCAGAAATAGATGACCCTGAAGTGCCGGGGTTCAGCAAGCAGCTGTACCTGTCAGTAACAGGGGATTCACTTGGGAGAGGCTCTGAGCCATCCCAGGCTCACGAGGAGCACGTGTGGTCCTGGAACTCTGGAGTACAGGGGGAATCACCGGGGTGTCCTGAGTGGGACTGTGTTACTCTTCCTGCTTGGCCCTGTGTCTACACAGTCAACTGTCCTGGCTGCAGCCTCAAGAGCTGCAAGGAAATGTGCAAGTAAAGGCACAGCAGGCTCTGGTGGGGTGTTGTGCGCCTAGAGAAGGGTTTTCCTGACTCTTGAGTGTTGGTATCTGATTTATGTGCTGGGCCATGGGATGGTTGGGAGTAAGGGGAAACCTTCACAGGGAGCATGTGTGTATGCTATAAAGACAGAAGGAACAGGAGTACAGGCAAGGAAATGGGAATAGCAATTCTACCACTGGCTGCAGGTTGCTTATGATTCAAGAAATTGTGCTGCTTTTCTCCTGTACTTGTGGATTGTTTGTCCCCATTCCCTCAGTGCTGTTGTTTTCACACCTCCTTGATGTTCCATACCACAGAAGTAACAAAGTTACATCTCCTCTGCCTTGCAGTACAAGTCCTGTTTTTCTTCTCTGGGTCTAGCAGCTGTTTGGTGTTCTGAATTTCTGTGGTAACCAACAAAAATACAAATGTTTTTATGGAACGGGGCATCTAAAACTGAGCAAAAATTCTGAAGAGATGAAGGAATGGCCTATTTCTGTCTGCTGGCTCCTGTTTTGTGGCAGCCACTTTCCCATTCAGCTGCCTGGAGAGATTCCCAGCCTGCTTTCTTGTCTGGCAGTAGCTTGGGTCTGAAAGTGAGCTTCCAGCATGAAATGTGTTTCTAACAGGAAACAACTAGAAGATGAAAAGAGGAGGAGAGAGACAATTGAGAGGGAGAAAGAGCAAATGCTGAGGGAGAAGGAGGAGCTGCTGGTGAGGCTACAAGAGTATGAAGTGAAGACTCAGAAAGCAGAGAAAGGTAAAGTACTTGTCCTGGCTGACCAGACCATGTGTATTGTGCTCCATAGAGGGGTTGTACAGGTTGCTGCCTATGCCTTGCCTAAATCTGGTGACACTGGGATCTCTTGGCAAGACTTACTAATGTCTGCCTATACAGCTAGATATACAGATGTGCATCCAAAATATGAAAGTAGCATAAAATCTACAGATTTAATTGGGAATCAAAGGGCAGGAACTCTCTTCTCCCCTGTTGCCAGGAGGATTTAAGTAGCACAGCCTCTTCCAGCAGTGAGCAAGAGTTCAGCCCTCAAGTACTTTTTACTAACTCCTAACAGAAAACATACTTTGGGAACAAGTCTTTCCAGTGAAATGGACGCTTCTGTTTCAAAGCACAGAAGAGCACATTGGAGGCAGCAACATCTGGTCCATGCAGTAAACTGTCAGTTAAGGGCAGCAGGGTCTTGTCAATGTTACAGACTTCAGTATAAACATCTTACAGAAGATTTGATTACAGTGTACATCTGACTACTTCTGAATCCAGTTACTTGGTGTGTTATGCAAATAATTACTTTGAGGTGCACAGTGAAGGGAGTAAAGTCCTGTCATGACTTCTGCAGTTACCTAAGAGACTGAAGTTCCTTAGCTTTGACCAGACTTGTGGACTAACCACATTGATCTGTCTCTTTGCAGAGCTGTCAGATCAGATCCAAAGAGCTATTCAGCTGGAGGAGGAGAGGAAACGAGCCCAGGAGGAGGCAGAACGCCTGGAAGCTGACCGTTTGGCAGCTCTGCAGGCCAAGGAAGAGCTGGAGAGACAAACTATGGACCAGATAAAGAGCCAGGAACAGCTGGTAAGACCCAGTTATTTTGAGAACAAGATATACAGGCATGTTACTGTGCCCTTAAGTAAGGCAAAGCCATTGTGTCCAGGGAAAAACATACTGCAGTGAAGTACTAAACCATGTCTGGCATGATTGTGGCACTGGTTTCTATCATAAGCAATGTAATTTTTATTTCTTTGTTTCCTATTCAGTCTCTATTACTGTATTTAATACATATATATATTATATATATATATATCTGTATTTTTTGTTGTGTTTGGTTTTTTGGTTGGATTGGGGGTTAAGAGTCCTTATAATTCCCATTTTATTATTCAACAGGCTACAGAGCTTGCAGAGTATACAGCCAAGATAGCACTTCTTGAAGAGGCAAGGAAGCGTAAAGAGAGTGAGGTTGAAGAGTGGCAAATCAGAGTGAGTATCTTCTTTACAAGTTGCTCTAAAGGTCTGTGCTTAAGCAGAGCATACTGTGGTGCTTAGCCCAGTGTGAATTCTCAAACATGTGGAGGCAAACATCTGTACAGCACTGAAGAAGGGCAAACTTGTGATGAATGTGCAATATGCCTGCAAAAACACCTTTCTTCTAACAACCCTTCAGTCAAAAGTCAGAATGAAAGCCTGTATAAAACCTAAAAATGTGATCATTGTCTTGGAGCCTTGGAGAGGAAGGAGCACATGAATAAATAATGCATGTAATCCATGATATAATGTCTGAAAACATTACGTCAGTCCAGAGAAGATGCTGCAGATGCAGCCACACTGCAAGTATCTGTTTTGAGGAGTGAGTGCTGTTGTCAGTGGCTTCCTGGTACCTGGATCAGGAGAGTATAATCAAGTGTTGCACTAATACCAAAGACAAACCCCACAAGGCTTGGAGTGTTGGCTCCCAGTGTCCCCCAGCAAGCGCCATGGGACACATGGGAGGGCAGAACCACTGCAGTAGCAGGGAATGTGACTGCCTGGTGTGTAATTTCATTAAAAATGCCAACTTAGATTCCCAAGTTCTTACTCTGTGGAACACATGTCTCTTCAGCCTACAGCTCTTCATGGATGGAGAACAGAATGAAGATAACTGTAGCTTTCCATAGAACCTTTTCCTGGGCTGTTTTATTGGACAAATATTCTTTGTTCAGACCCCTGAACATTACACAGTGCCTGATGATGGTGATAGCATTGCTAGCGCAGAAAAGGTTCTCTAATAATAGAGTACCATCAGCTGCAGACATTTAATCCTCTCTTACTTTTCATAGTAGATTGAAAAAAACTGGGAAGATAAGCATTTGTGTTCATGAAGCTGATTTAAAGCAAGAAATGCATTTAAAATATTTTTCACTCTTTTCCCAAAGGCCAGGGAAGCACAAGAGGATCTGGTAAAGACCAAGGAGGAGTTACACCTGGTAATGACTGCTCCACCTCCACCCCCACCCCCTGTCTATGAGCCAGTGAACTACCATGTCCATGACAACTTGCAAGATGAGGGCTCTGAGTACTCTGCCTACAGCGCTGAGTTCTCCAGCGAGGGCATCAGGAATGACCGCAACGAGGAGAAGCGCATCACTGAGGCAGAGAAGAACGCACGTGTACAGAGCCAGCTGAGGGTAAGGCACTGCTTGGAGGAGGCAGAGCAATTGAAACAATCATTCCACTTGGTTAAACGCAAAAAGTATGGCAGTTTCTCTTTGTTTACATTTCCTATAGGAAGTTTGAAATAAAGGCAAGGTATATAAAGATTACTCTCATTGCTCAAGCTTTGACATTGCGTAAATCATCCACAGTGTTAATAGAAAGCCTGTGTTGTATCCACGTCACTTCTCTGTCCGGGCATTAACAACTGTCAGGAGCTGAGAGCTTCTCACATCTAACCTGTATTTAATGTTCTTCATGTTGCAGGCACTGACAGATGAGCTGGCCCAGGCTCGAGATGAGAACAAGAGGACCCAAAACGATATCATCCACTCGGAGAACATGCGCCAGGGACGGGACAAGTACAAGACGCTGCGGCAGATCCGGCAAGGCAACACCAAGCAGAGAATTGATGAGTTTGAGGCAATGTAAAGATGCTTGTAAGAAGACAGGACTGTGGGAAAGGCAGATCTTAATGCTGTGTTCTCGTTTTGGGGTTTTGTTGTATTGGTTTTTTGGTTTGGTATTTTTTTCTCTGAGGAGGGGTCACTGTATGACACTTAACAAATGTTCTCTAAACCCAGAGCTGTTTGAATCTCCCTTTTATTCTGAACCTTCTGTGAAATTTGGTATAGTTTAAAACTTATTGTACCACAGATCCTGGTAACTTGCTCATGCCTTTGCTTAGTGCCAAAAGGCCTTACATCACATCTCTCTTTAAGCAAGAAAATTTTAACAGGCCATGCTTCTATTTAAAGATGTGTGTCCTGTGCAGGTGCTGGATTCAGCCTGGTCTAAAAGATAAGCATCTGTGGGTGAATTTTGTGCCATATGTCTTTTTATTATTAGCTACAGTGTAAAGTATGACAGCTGAGAAGACAGGTTGTAGAACTTAGGATTTGCAAGCACCTGTATGGGTGTTGTTCCTCCACACACAGGTGCTTGTAGACCCTGTTTTTCCCTTGGTCTTGATGCCCATGTTCCCTCCCCTGCCCCCCCCCACACAAAAGAACTGACAACACCTCAGACCTACTTTGTGTAGAAATTAGATATTTTCTGGTTGCTGTTCTCAACTGGAGAAACTGTGCAGTGATGGCTCAGAAGTGGCATAGGGACACTGATAACTTCTTCATGTAACAAGAAGCAAATACTCCTGGAATTTAAGACCACTGTGTTTGCATTCCAGCTTCATTACTGATCACTTATAGTGTAGTATTTATATATATATATATATATATATATTAAAAACATGCAATACATGAATTGCATTACTAGTTAAAGGGAAATAGTTTTGCTCTGTATATTTTGTTACTTTTCAGATTTAATAAGACTTGCATCTGTAAAAATGCCTAAACAAGACTGTAGTCTGATACAGTGCAACTGATTATTTAGTATAAAGCATTATTTGTAAAGATCTTTTTTTTACTTAATGGAAACTGTTAGATGTACACATGATCCAATATATACAATTTTACTGCACCTATTTTTCTAACAAATTTTCTAATTTTTTTAAATGTTTGATTTAAAGTTTCAGACTCCAAAGATGAAGGGACTGCTTGTTTATATCACAGTTGTATTCTCTCTAGTAGAGAGCATTTCTGTGACCATCCTTCCCCCACTCTCCCCTTTTTCCTTGAAAATCTGTTAGAAAGTGAGATACAGTATGTTGTCACCTTTTCTCTTCCATTTACAATATCTATGCTGCATTATACTTGAGTTGAATCTTGTGTGGGGTGTTTTTTTTATTTGCAGCAGCAACCATCTAAATAAAAGATCTGCAAAGTAACAAAGGTGATGGAGTGAAGTGTTTCTTGTGTGGGGTGAATTTTGTGTAAGTTGTGCTACTGCTTTTTTAGTTCCTGAGCTCAGCTTATGAGTCCCTGTGTCTTTGAATCTCAAATACTTAAAAGCCACACTCACCTAGAAAGGAAGAAAGGGGAATACTTGCAGTAAGGACTGAAAGTATAACTCAGCAGCACTTGGTACAGTTGTACACAAGAAGTTTCTGCTGACTGTAAAGCTACATCCAAGGCAAGGCAAACAGACACAGGAATTTGGCCCTAAGGCTGTTCACATGAAGAAATGAAGAACTTAGCTAAACTCTTGCCATGTGCTGTACAACCCTATGTCTTACAGTGGCAGCTGATAAGAAGGAACTTGTTATGCCCACCCTTATTCCACTGGCTGTGGTCCCACACTGCTACTGACAATTTATACATTTAACTTTCTAAGCACATGCGATAGCACACATTTGAGAGACATGGCCACAGGCCAAAGCTTTTGAGGATCACATGAAATAGTGGCAGTGTAGATAATGCTGAAGCACAGAGACATTAGCATCACCCGTTTGCAGCAAGCAGACAAAGATAAGCTGGTTTTGAATTCCGCGCCTAAAACATCAACAGCAGAGCGAAATAATGTCATTGCCTTGCTGTAACAGTTATTTTTTCTGAAGTAGTCCAAGTTGTGCTTTAAATTAAATTGTAACAGTTCTGCTAGGCCTGGAAATAGAAAGCTGTATATTGTCTGGCTACTGTTGCTTTGTCAGCATAATACATCTCACACTGAGGCTGTCACTCCTACAGAAACAACATAATCCTTACATTCCAGCTAGAGACAGAGGTTAAAGCCTTAACTTTTGAAGAAATAAAACATTCAGACTCTGACACATGTTCAAATACATAATTCTATTCCCCAAAAACTGGAATAGATGCTGTTGCAGTGTCTGTTTTCCTAGACCTGAAGTGCATGTACTACTTCAGTTTAAAACATCAGATGTGGGGAAAGAAAATTGTTGTGTGATAACCTCTCATGATTTAAAGTTTTCCTTATTTGAATGCAGTACAAGTGTGAAGTCCGTCCACGTGTTTGGGTTGCAGAGCACTTCCTGCCATTGGAGCACTGCCTGAGACACAAGGTCCATAGAGCCAAAAAATTCCTCTGCAAGAAAGCAAAAGGAAAGATCACAGAGTTACTTTTCACCTGGCCTTACCCAGCTTCTGGCCAACCCTTTCACGCACTGGTACAGTCATTTCAGCTGTTCTGTAATTCCTAAGGCACTAATAGCAAAAAACGGTGTTTATACTTTGGAACAATTATTTACATCCTGTTAAACTGGAATCACTCTCTGAAGAGTGCAACTTGCAGCAAAGAAAAAGTTTTTGGTTGTATGACTGAAAGCAGAAGAGCAAGTGTGCATGCCCACAAAAGTGCAATTCTGCTAAGTGTCCTGCTTCAGTTCATCTCCACTGACTTCAATGCATTTCCAGGCTTAGGGCTTGGATCACTTACAAGCAGATAGTCCCTGCTCTAGCAGAAAGGCAAATGCTGGATAGGATAAGCAAAAAAAGCTCATGAGGAAGCCTGCAGCATGACATTGAGTTACCACCAGTGATAATACTCCTGTAAAGTGCATGGTGATACCAAAACAGCATTTGATCCTTTCCTCTCAAATACTGAAACCCACGGCACTTAACGCACTGGGGGGACAAGGGTGGGAGACTGTAGGGCAGCCTTCAAGGGACAATGCTGCCCTGCTCAACTACCAGTGAAACAGGGCCTAGTCAGTGAGGAGAGGATTTCTCAGACATTGCTCAGCCTTGAGAAAGAAAGCTCACACTTGTGCTAGAGCAGAGGCCAAAACTTCAAACATCCAACAGCCCCTTTGGAGCAAGTTTCACCTCCTGTATTTATTGGATTGGATTGATTTGTGGATGTAAAGTAATAACGACAAACATAAGCAAGGTTAGAGTCTATGAGATGATTAGTTCTCCTGCTTCCTTTTGATGAGAAGTTATGTTAAATAAGTCAATTCATAGAAAACAAAGGAATAAGTCTTTAAAAATATGTAGAGCTCTGTGTGAGTTAGAGCCACGCCATTTCTGTGCTTGTCTTAGCATGGCTCTGACCCTAAAAATCACCACACTAACAAATGGCTTTCCTGAAAACTTCCAGTGACAACCTTGATCTTCTGCACAGACCTGAACTGAAGCACCTGCATCAGTCCTTGCAGGATCAGAGCCCAAGACTGCAAGTTGCTTAGGAAAGAGGCTGGGACTGTATGTCTAGGCACATGATAGCAAGCAATAAATAGTACAGTGTGATTATTATTGCTTGGGATATAAACTAAATGAACTTTTTCCCAAATTACTTTCAACTTTCAGTGATAAAGAACTTACTTGCACCAAGCTTGGCTCCTCCTAGGAATTGATCACTTGAGCTGAAAGTTGACTTGTGCCAGACAGTCAGGTGTAGACATGACCGCTGCAGCTGAGCTAGGGTCACACCATCAAAGACAAACAAGTGTTTCCACTGTGGACAGGCTTCTTTCTTCAGGACAGGAGACTTTTGCTTTACCTCTGCTTGGTCTGGAAGGATAAGACAACTTCCCCCAAAAAATAACAGTTCAGCAAGGTTACTGACTTCTCAACCAGAAAATGGAACATTTTCCATAACCAACTAGGGCCCTTTGGTTTGCTTTAGATAGGAAACAAGTTCAGCCTTAGTGCAAGGTAGAACATGGTGCTCTTGTGTTTATTTTGGGACTTGCACCTTTTCCTGCCAGCCTTTAGTGCAGGTGCAAGTAGGCTCTTGTAGTCTGCTTTGACTCTGCTGTCACTGACTGCTGAGGGCATCTTTGCTCTACATGCTGCAACCCAATAGTACCTGAAACCTGCCTTTCAGGAGATTAAATGCTCACCCATTTCACCAAAGGTGGGTGCCACAAGAGGTGAAATGGCTTTATGAGATGTAAGTTTACCCCAGTATCATACTTCCAGTGGCATCTAATGCCCGACAGCAAGGAAGTAAAATGATCCCACATACAAGCTACTCAGCACACCGAAGAAAAATTCAGTTCCTTCTCTTTAAAATGTCAAGAATGAAGAGGATAAAAGTTTCAGTGTATCCAGAGCTATACTTAATTCTGCAAAGGCACAGTTGAAACTGTGACAACACCCTCTTTATTTGCACCTTTTTTTCCCCTCTCCCCTAATATCTAAGAGCACATACCTAAACTAGAGAACTCCAAATCTAATGTAATAATTAAAATCTAAAGTTCAAGACCAAAAAGGGCAGGTGGGACCTGTCACCACCCTGCAAACTGCTGCTGTTCTGCAGACACCCAAGGGTCACCATTAATAGTAAGTCTGACTAAGAGTGTGGGGCAATGCCACTT
>NW_008239110.1:23751528-23781609 GCF_000691975.1 Corvus brachyrhynchos | reverse complement strand
CCTGCTGAAAACATGTTAATATGTACATTTGCACAGAACACGTGTGACATTCTCTATTTGATGTGTTAGGTCTCAGACATACCCTTTAACAAAGGAGTTCAGCATTCCAGCAGATCTCAGCATGGGCAAGTTCTTGGCTCCAAATATCATAACCTGAAGCTGGCAGTTGAGAACCCCTTGGTCTCTGTTTCCTGAAAAAGGAGCACTTATCACATGAAATGCCCAGTTAGTTCAGCTCATAGCTTAAGGCTGCTAAAAGTAAGTAGGGGAATGCCTAAGTGGCACTACTGAGATAAGGAGTCATAAGGCTGGACTAGGAACATTTGAAAGATTTGAACATTTGTACAGTGAATGATTCACACACAAAGAAAACCAAGCAGTGAGTAGCTGGCTGCTTTGTGATCCCTGTTCCAAAGACAAAGCTTTCTGTTGTGTTTGTGAAAAGTAAACACTGGGCAGTACACACAGAAGCATTTCTCTGGAACAGTCAGAAGCAGGGGAGAGAGCCAAACCCATGGTGTGATACTGCTCCACTCACAGATCGAGGGACAGAGCAGAGACCCAAAACAGGTGGGCATAGGGAAGCTGGTAACTTTAGGGTCATTTGGTAAAGAAAAGGGAACAAAAATAACAAAACAGCTAATTAGAGCTTCCTATTGGTATGTACCTGCTGCTGTGGTCCTGACACAGAGAGCACTATTAGAGCTCTGAACATCTGTACACCTCACTAAGGTCTAGGGAGGTAAGGAAAAGGAGGTTTTCCTATCTCTCCCTCCCAAAGTGTTTATTTCCACCAGCAGGTGCTTGCTCTGACATACTACAGTAATACTTAGTGGTCTGGTACCCCTGCAGATACTTCCCTTCCACTTTTTCCCTAAATTGGCAATCTCTGCCTTGGACAGCAGAACTGCTGTTTCACCTCCAGAATGATCTCTACTGGTAACATCATGACAGGCACAAGTTTGGAAAACAGCTGGATGCATCATACAGCTGCCATTATAATGTACAAGTTTTGTTGGCATTAAAAACAACAAATATACAAAAGCTTGAAAATGTTTTGATTTTAAATAATCTAAGATATAAAATACCAAAAAGCACCATTTGCTGTAGTAGTTAAAAAATCCATACAGGAATATTACATAGACACTTTGCCAGTCCTTCATGGATCTCAATTCCTTTCTAGCCAAAGAATTCACAGAATCATAGAATCATTTACGTCAGAAAAGACCTCTAAGGTCATTAAGAGCAACTGTTAAGCACTCATGTATGCCAAACATTTTATACCTTCAAACTGGAGATTTTGATACTGGGCTGGCACTGACAGCCTTGCAGACACGAGGAGCTCACCGCTGTACTGGATAAGCTCATCTTCAGGCTTCTCAAGCTGAAGAAAGGGACATACAGGAGTCTGCATTATTGCAATCATTCTCTTCCACATCCTTCTCTCAGCTTATTTATGTTTCCAACATATCTTGCCAATGGGCTGGATTGACAGCATTTTCCCCTCCATAATCTCATAGGGGTGATTTTTCTCATGGCTTTCACTACATCATGCTCTTAAGGTACAACTAAGCACGAAAACTTAAGAGTCACCTTGGGTTTGAGTGGGTACCAGTCCAACAACTGCATCGAGTCCTCTTCGAAATTCCACGCTGCCAGGGGAATCACCACTTCCCCCAAAAACACCCTGTATTTGAGGGCTCCTGCATGCCACACAGAGATCTGAAGTTGCCGACTTCTTAGCTGGGAGTATTCAATCTTGTACTAGAAAGATAAACAGCATTTACAGAGCAATGCACAGGATCAATGCAGGCCCATGCTCATGACCTGCTCCCAGGAAGGCCAGGCACAGCATGACTGAAGGCCTCAGGATGCAGACAGAACCATGTTGTCTGAGTGTGCTTTGCAGCCTGAAAAAACCCCAACTACTTAAATGCTGAATAATGCTCCTTCAAATAGGAAACAACATTCAAGGAATAACTTGACCTGCCTTGCTGAAGTTTTTGATTATTAATTCAGAACTTTAAATAAGTCTTGACCACTTTTGCTGGGGTTTTGGGGGAGTTTTTTTGTTTGGGTTTTTGAGGAGGTTTTTTGTTTGTTTTTTTTGGCGGGAGCGGGGGAGCTTATGTGTGTGGCTTTGTTGTTGATATATATGTATATATTTCTGTTTATACTCCCAATAGAACATGGCTGCTCTGAAAGCCAGTTCAAGATGAAGACATCTAATGATGGTGCTTAAACTCCCACTCTGGTCAGTGGGCATTACTTAAATGCAGTCAGCAGGGGCAAGGAAGCAATTCAGCTGCTCAGTAATTAAAGCCTTGATCCACTCTCCAAACATAGTTAGAGAACCCTTTGAGACATTGCTGGGTATCAAATATACCCACTGAGACTGGCAAACCCAGCCCATAGGTGACCTGCATGGAAAGCTGGAGGCAATGGCACAGGCAAGGAAATCAGTGCCCATATTTAGGCTGCTGAATCACAGGCCGGGTGTGGGCTCTGTGGCTGATGACCCTGAGTCACCCTGAGCTCCAGTGACTGCCAAGAGCACTTGCACAGCTCTCACACATGCAGCTACCTTAACCTGCAGCTGAATCCCACCCAGTTGGATCTCAGTGTCATGATGGGAGTTTACCTGCAGTAGTGCTGTGCACTTTTGACCATTTTTGCTACTCTGGATAAACTAATAATTAAACTACGTTTAAGTATTTCTAGGTAAACACCTTTAGAGTTTATGCAGCCAGATCAGGCATGGTTCTCATTTGCCTTCTATCACTTCTGCATGACTCTGGCATTGAAAAAGGACTACAAAATTAGGACCAATGATTTCAACTTCTGGCTCTTTTTTTCTCCCAACTTAAACCCTACAGACAGGCTTTGGGCTGTATAAGAACCATATATGTTACAAAAATCCTTTTTTGGTATTATGAAACTTTTAACTATGGTCTTTACAAACATTCTGCTTGTTTCACTCACTACTGATTCTTGATATTCATACACACCAAGAGTTGGGGGTAACACAAACTTTTGTGTAGTTCAAGAAGCAACACTACAAGTTTGCCCCTCCACTAACTTTCTTTTATCTCTTCCAAGACAATATATTACTGAAGAACTCATCATCTTATGTTCTACTGCAGCTCACCACAGCACACACACACAAAAATGGTTTACAGTGATCTGAGTACAAAAGTGGAGCTGGGAAAGCTGGGAACAACCAACTAATGCAGGCTCTCCCAGCTGACAGTACTCAGCTTCATATTTCATGAAGTGTCTGTGAAGTAAGAATAATGGCTCCCATTTCCTATGCAGAATTCTAACCAGGATGCAAGAAGCAATACTGAGATGCATTAAGGAGCTGAAATCATAACTACCCTTCTCTGGTGGAATTATTAATGTTTGAAATTAGACAGTACAAAGAAATGGCCTGGCATCAGTTGCACAGGGAAAAGGAAGCAGACAATGTTTTAGAGATTTCAGTAGGCATACAGTTAACTGTAGAGAGACACTTCCAGTGGCACTGACCAAAGGGGGATCACTTGAAAGGGATACTTGTGTAAAATTCCAGCTGTTCTGCAATACACCCAAGTTCTGACTGTACAAGTAAAAGCATCTGTGGAAGACAATTTTGCCACAAGGTAAATCAGAACAATACTGGTATTCACTAAAAGTATTCTCTTGAACAAAGGCAGACTTTTCTAATGGTTTGCAATTTACTGTTGCAGGTCCAAAAGCAACTGTTTTACTTAGACAGAAAAACATAATTTTAAAAATTATTATTGTCTGTGACTCCTAAATTTGCCCCATCAGGTCAGTTTGGAACTTGCAGGGTTGTACCACAGAGAAGCACACTTAGCATGGAATTGCAAACCTTACCTTCAACGTCTCATCAAACTCTGGATCCACTGTGCTCTTTTTGACAGCTGTCTTCCGCTTACTCCAAGGAGATTTATCAGGAAGTAAATAAACCTTAACATACCTTGGAGATAAAAGAGAAAGATACATGGAAAATGATCAGAAGGGGTAGGGAGGGTCAAATGAGAAAAACAATTAGATGAGAGGAGATTTTTCTTAATTCTTAAACAACTTTGACTTTGTAAGTTCCCAAGCAATAAAATGACAAAATGTGATTTATATATTTTCTCAATAAAAGCAGCTAGACTTTAAGGATCCTTGTGTACCAAGTTAATGTGCTTCAATTCCATTGTACTTGGGAAAGGATTAGGAACTGAATAGGAATCCTGTTATCATACTCTTGGCTCTGATAAAACAGCCCCCTAAAGAAGTCACCTTGTCAGTTGTAGTGACAGCTTTATAATGAAAAAAACCAGCATATTATGTGCTCAAAAAAATGCTATATATATAAACTAAATCAACTTTAGGGTTACTGCTGCTTATTCATGAAGAAAATCTCATCTTCACAACATCAGGTACCATGTAGAGAAAAAGGCATTATCATATAAATAATACAGAATAATTCATAGGTCTTACAAATGCTAATTGTTCTAATAGTCACTAGAATGAAAATGGGAGATTGTCTAAAGGGCTCAAAATTGCCCTAACATTGATTCAAAGAAAACCAGCCAAAAAATTTCTGGAAGCTGAGTTGGACCAATGTCAAGCACCAATGATTCATACCCAAAGTTTCTCAAGTGTAGGTCAAGTGAACACTAATACTTAAATATTCCCCTCAATATCAGTTCAGTGTGCTGTACTTGTGTTATGGCTTCAAAAGTAAAGAGTTTCAGCAATAGAGAGTTCTCCCAGCTTGTCAGGGAAAGGAGTGGTTGTTTACATAATACAAACCATTTTTAAACTGTAGATATACATATTTCAGATATTATGACTTAAATGAATTTTAAAACATCCTCTTGATTAACTTACTGGGTAAACAAAATCAGCTGTATCTCATAATATCAGTGCAGAACTTACACATATTCCCTACTTTTTCCAAACTGATCCATAGGTAAAGCTACTTTTTAAAATATACAGGTACTAGAAGATTTAGCTTCTTGTTCTATGAACCTAGATCATTTTAATTAAAACATAGCCAGTCAGACTTCAAACCAGCAAATAAGCTAAATAATTCATCAGGTTTTAAACATCAGTTAAAAGCCTGCTTTTCAGCAAGCACGTCAAATAACTGTGCTGTACTCTTTCAGTTGGCTTGGAAACCAACAGAAATATAGGAATATATACCCACACAGAACATAACGTTTGCTACACAGCACTTCCCACATTTCCCTTCAGGCTTCCTGCAAGTGTTTGCCTGGCTTAATTACCAGGGGACTTAGAGAACCTTGACCCACTTCTGAAGTGCTCCCAAACAGCCCTTCTCCACGGGCTGCTCCTCCAGCAAGGCACTGCTCATCATCAAGCTTGTCTTTATGAATATTCTCTGCAAGATGCACAAAACCCATCATCCTTCTGGGTGAAGGTGACTGCAAGTCCACAATTCCAATGTGGGCACTCAAATGCTCAAATACAGTGAGACAGCAGGGGCAAGAATAGGTAGTTAGGGATTCTACCTGGTGATTTTCTATCAATGGTTACTGCATGGTTAGAGAAGACTCTAGTGATAAAGAGAGAAATCACTAAGGCTTATTCCAACCAAAATTTTCTATGGCATATTTAATCGCAGAAGCAGATATTTGTTCCTCTTACAATGGTACATAATCATTAAACAGCTTTTGATTTTAAAATACATTGCAGCACCTGAAATTTCTACTTTTATCACAGAAGATGGAAGCACCCAAGTAGTATAGCAATCACCCAGTGCCCCACAGCAAGTCAGCAGTCAAATTAGAAACAGGACATCTCATGTTTCAGCCATAATTTAAGAACTAAAATGTGAACAGCTATTCCTGAAGCCCAAAGGTACTCACCAGCAACACACATACCCAACTGCCTGCACACAGGCAGGGAAAGAAAATTCCTAGCAGAAAATAGTCAAAATGGAATAAGCACTGGTATGAAACCTGTTTGTCTTGCAGTGTGTACGTGTGCAAAGCATTGGTGTGTATGCTGGATGTTCTGAAGGTGCCAATTCGGCATACAATCACATATAAATCTGTTTCACTCCGAACATACATGAGTATTGTAAAAAGCAGAATATTTTCCTTACATTTCTTCTCCTTCTCTACAGAAATACTTACGGGTTACACTTTTTCTTCTTCTCTTCTCCATAAGCCAGGTTCCTGCATCCCTTGATGCAAACTTCCAAGATGCAAGCTCTGAAGTTGTACTTTAGGGCAAACTCTATTTCTCCTGTGATGTTAGCCTTGCCAAAATTGCCAGACTCAGTGCAAGTGCTGTTAAGACTATACAAACTCCCCTGAGAAAAGACAAATGTCTGGTAAAAGCAGTTTCAGATCAAACAGGAAAAAACATTTATTTCCCTCAATAGCCAGTACCTTTACAGACATGACTGTAAAGCTACTGCAAATCATGAAATTAAAGGTAATCTGTATAAAACATTCCATTGCTTTCATAACATCCCTGAAAATTATGACTGTAATTGCAATTCTACTGCTTTGCCCCCTTCTCTTCAGCAAACTCTCTAAGCTGAGAAAATGCTTGAAGTAACCTCTAGATTTAGAACCTGTCTTTATATAAAACTGCTATATCACTTCCCATGAGAAAAATGGGGTAAGTATCTGAAAGGGAATGAAAACACCCTCTGAAATCTAAAAAACATTAAAAACCCATTGAATTAGACTGCTTTTAATACATAGCTCATAGTAGGGTACATTCATAGTAGGGTACATTCAGTTCTACCATGTATTAGAGGAAATACCAAAGTGGCCTGCACATCCAGTAAATATTTTACAAGATGTCCCAATTCTATATAAAAACGACATACGCTGTATTGCAGACCATTCAAGAGAGACTAAAATATGAATACTTCCTGCTGTTGTATGTGGGTGCATAAAGATGATGTTCCCTAGCTCACCTCAGCCCTTTGTTCTCCCTTCATCTACTTTCACCTTCGGAGCGAAGGTCTGTATGCTTTATGTATGGTGCATCCACACATATAAAGAGTACTTATGTCTAGCATTTATAGAAGCCAGGACACTGCAAAGAAGGAAGAGACTAATCTTTCATGTGGCCCAGCCCAGACACTTAACTTTAGGGTGCTATCTTGCCTTCACTGTAACAAATTATCAACTCAGAATAGTTGGGTCTCCATTCATTTATAATGATATTCTTTAAGGTGAGCCCTAGAAACTTCTTACACAGCATTTGTCACGAAGGCACCACTGTTGTTGGGATCAGTTTCTCAGCAACACTGCCCTAGATTGCTAAGAGATCTGTGTTAGATCACTCCTCCCCCTGAAAATAAACACCAACCCACAGAGGACTGGTTGACCAAGGAGTTCTGCATTGCACAACCCAGCAGCTACGAGTGCAAAGTAGTGTTTGCAAGATTGTATCTCTCTTCTATGGAGATGCTTTTCTTCCTTTGTACAGCATGCTAAATACTCAATTCACACCAAAAGATTTATTAAAGAGGCTATCTGCTCTCTCTTTTAAGCTCTAAGCAACACACACGTGTCAAAAGAAGGGTTAGAGAGTGCTTACTGAGGAGGTCAAAAGAAGTGTAAGGACTGCTTTGACCGGATGCTTGTTGCATGTAATATTGCCCCCTCCACAAGACGTGTATCAGTGTAATCAATCTCCCTTGCAGCTTTGTTCAGCTCTGCTCTTTCATTCACTGACATATTTTTATTCACCAGACCAGAAAATGCTTATTTTCCACCAAAATCCTTTATGGCAATGGAATGCAATCAGAGTTTTTTCCTAAGCTCATATGTCCTAAAAAAAAAATTCTGCAAAAGTCCCTAATATTTATTCCACAGAACACCCTATTTATTTAGGAAGGCTGGATAGGTGTTATGATTAATGATGTTTGGACTGAATATCATTACATATGCCTCACATCTGATAAGGCATCCCATGGATGGGTGGAAGTCACCCCTTTTGGTTCAGTGAGCAAGGATTTAGCAATGACTTAACATATTGTACTTCTGCTAGCATAACTGGAAGCAATGCCATCTGATGTTTTGGAAGATATATTTTTTATGGAGTTGCCTTCAACATCCAGCAATTACCCATAAAGGGAAGTTTAATGGAATTTGACCTCCACCTTTATAAGATAGTAGAAAATATTTCAGTTTTAAGCCTGAGCTTTCTATAGCCCAGCTCAAATGGTTGTCATGAGAATCACAAGTGTAATACAAAACTGTTTTCCATTTGTCAGCTTAACACCTCAGACTCCACAGTGCAGTAAACTATGAGAGAGGACCAAGGCCCCTGTGTGTGTGTTTGCTTCTCTGTCAAGTGAGTAGCCTGGTTTAATTCTGATTCCCTAAGCCATTTTAGCTCCCTTCTTTGCAAGATCAGTCATGAATTCTTTGGATACTTCACCTTGCTTAACCTCATCACTAACAGAGAGAAATTAGCTTCCACAGTTAATCATACAGGCTTTAAAGCATGTGCTGAATTCATTTATAACTGGCTTCCTTCTCTCTCATTTGCAGTATTCAAAATGCCATCCAACAGAGGATGATTCAATGTCATCCCCTAAGCCTATGAACTGCTCCCCTGGCTTCCATCACTGCCATCCTCTTCATTCACTCACATTCTGACATTTGAATTTCCACTGATATTTCCACTACCACAGTTCTTGCAGACTGACAAAACCCTTCTAGTAAATGAAGCTTGAAGAGAAAAAGCCAGATACTAGGTGAGAAAGTACCACATTCATAACCCCAATCCTAATAATCAAATGGGAAGAATGTTAGTTGCATTTGCAAAATTCATAAGAAGCTGTTCTATCAATTATTCATTATCAGTGGATATATCCATCAATTATCCATTACTAATTTAATTTGCCTTATGCTTCAGAAAGTTCACAGTGTTACTATGATGACTGTGCCAAAGGCATCAGTCTTTCATCAGATACAAACTCAAGTACAATTCCTCTTTCATTTTGTAATATAATCCAAAATACACCAACATTCTGCACAAGCTTTTATATCTGTTCCCTTTAAACACTTCTTCTGTTGTGTTTCACCCTTAACTTACATGCTTTCTGCCATCACAGAAAACTGTATCACTTGTAGGACTGGTTGTCATGTCTTCTTCCTCCTGGCAACTACTTTTGCTCTGAGTTTCACTGTCATTTTGGGCCCCAGTGATGAGCTGTTGCAGACTGGGTGTACTTTTCATCTGTAAGAAATCCAGAAAGTTGGGGTTTTTTTTTTTCTAATTGAAGAAAAATGTCCCAATTTCTTCAGGAAAAAATTCAGTAAATGGCTACAATTGACACTGATTAAGGTCATGCAGGTGGCACACCTTCAAAGATAATGTAGTAACTTAATTTAAATGTTGATTTATAACTCTCTCAACCCAGTTATTGGTACACTCATTATATTAATAATTCTCTAAAATCAACATACCATCAGCTAATCTAAGTATCACAACCACAGTAATTACTAACAGCCATCTACTAATAACACACCAAAAGTAGCAATATACTAATAAAAGTCCTTATTAGGCCTTAACAAAACAGTAATTTTGGAAGAAAAAAATAGTCTTGACTCCAGGAAATTAAAAACTGTATTTTGCAATATGCATGACACATGCCTGTGTTTACCTATGCAAGAGTGAACATAAGTGGAAAGAGATTTGAAAATAGAAACAGACTTCCAAGTTCTTATTTAGTTTGACTTTGCTTTGACTAAGTCCATTCACCTTTCCAATTTTCCCATGAAAACCCTGCTAATTTCTGAGAGAGTTATATATATATATATATATATATCAATCAAAACTCCTTGAGATTTATCTACAGCCACCTCTGTTACCAAGAGCAACAGTTAATGGAATGAAGTGCTGGAACACAAATACACAGGGCTGGAAATATGCTCAAAATATTGGTGCTTCTGGCACACCACTTCCTGGGGATACTACAATCTATGAAAAGTATGTTAACACCTCAATGGATAGGAAAAAAGCAAGGTAAAATTGTATATAGTTAGGATCTAAGAAAATAATTTCTTTCAAAAGGTTTTGTAACAGATTACCTGAAAGACTAAAAAGAGTCTAGTGTGACTGAATCAATAGAAAGGATTAGGACTTATTTGCATAAAAGAAACAGAAAATGTGAGAGAATCCCTCCTGCACAGTCAACATAAAGCACTAGAGAACGACAACGAGAGATGAGATAATAGATGGAGATTACTTCTGAAAAAAACAGGACATGCAAAATCCTAACCAGTCTGCTGTTATTAAAACACACGGAAATTGTTATGTCTATTAAGTGTCCTACCTTAAGAATAGATGCAAGAATTAAGTTACCTTGTGAGAGGGAAACAGACAGAAAATGCATTCAGAATACAGCCTCAAAAAAACCCCAAGCAAACCCAAAATAGTATTGCCTATCACAGAAACTGTCTTCTGCTTTATAAAAGCTGAAACACAATCAATTTCACTTGCTAACCAAAACAACCTACTACACACTGAATTTTAGCTTCTGCTTGGATCAGAAAGACTTCTCTCTTGTGCAGTACAGAACATAAGAGACTGACAAGGCAACAACAGCTACCAGTGCTAAACTCAGCATCCGGTCACAAGCCCAGGCCAGCTCTAATGTCTGTTTCTGTTGCCACAGGAGAAGTATCCCACAGCTACCAATGCACCACAAACAGCTCCCAAACGTGGCACATGCCTGCTTGTTCCCCCAGTGAGGCAGATATAACTGCACTTCCCTTAATAAACTTAGGGATTCTGATGATGAGAGGCCCTTGAAAACACTATTTATTTCCCAAATCCAGATTTTACACTGGCTGGTACTTCATGCCATTGGATTGGGTTTTTTCACTAATACTGAGGTTAAATATGATCTCTTTCAACTTTAATCTGAAGCAATCAAGTTCTGCACACATCGCAAATTTAGAAAGCTTACTTAAAAAACAGACAGTGTTCTCGAGGCTTAAGTAGTGCCTCAGCCTTACACACTGCACATTCGAACTTGTGGTTACAGTTATTACTTCACAGTCATTCCTAAAAGAAAAATATTTCTAGGCAGAAAACCCTCTGCTCTGATTCATTCTCTGAAAATGAAAGTTCTTTCTGGGGTGGAAATCACAACAAGTAATATTTCAACGTGATATTTTCTTATAAATATAATTAGTTGTTTTGCAAGTGTAATTTAAAACAGGTTCTGTCCCATAACTTAAGGCATAGCTCTAGTAAGGATGTAAACACCTACCCTTCCTAAAGGAAAACAAAGATGAATGACATTTACAAGGAAAAAATCAACAGTACTTCTAGAAAAACTAAAATTCTAGCTTAAATATAGTCCAACTCATTCAAATGATTCAGAGAAATAGTGCTCTGGCACACAAATATTGAAATCTATCTTTCAAAACCTGCAACACAAAGTGTGGACATAAGTCCTAAATCTTTAAATGGGCAATTAAAAACCCATACAAATAATTCGGATTTTTCTGCTAATTAATTACTGAAGGCAAAGACTCCATATCCGTCTTTTAAATGTGGCAGATTGTTTGTGATCACCGTGCAATGAAGCCTAGTCTAAATTCCAACTGTAATGTTTTACAACACACCAGAAGAGCAGTGCTCTGCCTGTGGAATAAAGTTAACACCAAAGTGTGGCTTGCTACAATGAAAGCAGCACTCAGGTAACTAATAATTGTTGCCAGTTCTGTTGATAATTTAATTGCATACAAAAATACCAGAACAAATTTCACTGAGTTCTCAGACCTTGCTGGGCCAATTCAAACTGCCCAGTCCATGCAGCCTGACATCCTGTCTCTCCTATTTATCAGCACCTAACCCTTCTGAGGAAAGCAAAGTGCACAAGGGAGCTGTGAGTAATGTGTCCCACAAGGTCTGGCCCAAAGCAAGGCCTTTTCTCAGCATCTAATCCAGGCACTTAGCAAACCACATTGACCTCATTCAGATGAACAAGGCAATTCAGTAAGTACCCACTATGTGGAAAACTAAGTATGGACAAAGTTCAGTCACTTGAGAGAGCTGAAAGTGTACAAAACAAAATCTTCAGTGTAACTCTAAAACAGAAATGTGACATCATCTTCAGCCCTGCACAATTTGTAGGAAAACAGACGACTGGATTTTTCTCAAACTTCTCAAGGAAATACTGAAAGCTAGAGACTGTAACCAAAGCAAAAGGAAAAGGGAAGTTGCATAGCAACAAACAGCAATGCTTTCTCCCTGCCAACTTAAAATATGCTCTGAAAACATCAGGATGGGTTTGGGATAGTCATAGCTTGTCCTGTTCAGCAGCAAAAGGGGCAGGAAGAAGACAAGATAGAGCACCTCTCTGCAGCCCAACAATCACATAGAGCAGATATCAAGTCAATGTCAAGAGTGTCTGTGAGCACCTAAGAGCAAAATGCCCCATCCCCTCAATCCTTCCCTCCCTTTGCAAAAATCTCAGTCTAATATTTCAACTCTGAGCTGAAATCAATTGTGCAGAATCTGTCAAAAACCTTGTGAAGAATCAGAGTTCTGACCACAGTCAGTGAACATCAGCTACATCCTGTTCGTAAAATAAATGCAAAATTTCACTGTGTACAGATTGCTCTCACAAATACATTTCACTCCTGAAACAGCTCTTACAGTTACAGACTGTGTATAATAATATGGATACCCTGCTTGTAATGTTGATTGCAGTGTCAGACTGGCTCCTTCTTTGCTTTCTTCTTTCCACATTCTTCCCATAATCTGTGGTTAGGACACACCTGTCAGCCATATCATTCTGGGACTTTGATATTTCTGAAGTGAAAACATAGAGAAAAGTCACTATAACAAACTTTGCAAGCAATGCTATAGATTTATAGGCTAATTCTGTAGCTTTCAAACTGTCATCCTGCACCTTTAGCATTGATCTCCTAACAGTAAGAAAGAGATAGGAAGACAAGTGCTTGTCATATTGTATATAATTATATTTTGCCTCCCTAAATCTTTCATGCTGTTTCAACTGGAAATTATACTCCTTGCTCCCTATCATTATAGCCACTGCAAGGAAATGTAAGCCATCAAATATAGTTTCCTTGCAGAAGCAGCTACTACAGTCCCTATGTATAGTTTGATTTGTAAAGCAGTTTGGTTTGGTTCAGGATAAAAGCAAGATTGTTATAACAACATAAAGCAACACGATAATGAAAAGTAGAAAGAAGATCATACTGGGAAATATTTAGAAATGTATCCAAAATATGGGTGACAGGAGGGATAATACACACTGGTCCCAAACAACATATAATTTTAAGAATGTGAATAGCCCTCATTGACTTCAATAACATTACTCATACGGATAAGCTTATGTCCATACTTAAGCACCTTGTTGAATTAGCACTTCAGTAACATGTAGTTTATCGGCAAGTAAGTCTGCAGGACAACTGGATATTTAATGCTCCACTTTTCGCTTCTTATTCCTCAGTGTACACTCAGAACTTCACTTAAAGGGAAGAGCAGCACTCATCCATGACTTCTGAAGTTGAATATGAGCAGGCTTAGCTGCAGATACTTTGTTGTCAATCCCAGATAGATTCTCATGAAGAATTAAAAATTTATAAGTAGTACATGAAATAGCTATCATATGTTTAATTCATACAGAAGAAATAAACACTTCTCTCACAACATGAGTCTCTGTGGAAAAACCTCAGACAGCAGACAGTACAACATTATGGTATTCAAAAACAATGGCACTCAGGTGTGATTTTTAAAGACACTCTGGGTTAGTTTTGTTCTTAGTAGCAATCAGTCCTCAGATGTTTACTGTACTCTGCGTACACCATTAAGGCACCATGTGACCTATTCAAAGGCAAGCTCAATTAAGCCATCTCTGTAAATGAAACCAGGATTTTAACATACACAGTGAAATCAGAGATCATAAAAGAGACCAGAATTGAGAGTTCTAATGGAATAGATACAATCTGAGTAGCTTGACCAGCAGAAGAGGCAAAAACACCAGCTTGCCTCACATTCTCTTAGAATGAACAGGTTACAGAACAGGTTATTGTGGGAAAAAACAAATGTTCAGTTTTCATATCTATTCCTCTTTTGGCTTCTCTACCCAAATGTCAGCAAGACTGACACTCTCTCTAGTGCCAAGAGGAATTTTTCATTGCAAATAAAACTACAACCAGTAATTCATTTTACATTCACCAAATGGCAACCATTGGATTATAATCTCCTCTTGCTGCCAAGCCACACTGGAACAGGAGGTAACAGCACAAAGGAGCAGACTGTACAATGGCAGCTTTGTGCTGCATGCGCTGATCCCTCGTTCCCGCTGCTCTCAGACACACACACACACAGGCTCCAGTGAGAGAGTCAGAGGCAGAACAAGGTTCTCCAGGTTTATTTACTGCAATAAACAAGAGCTGGGTATATTA
Organism: Corvus brachyrhynchos; assembly: GCF_000691975.1. Classification (NCBI taxonomy): domain Eukaryota; kingdom Metazoa; phylum Chordata; class Aves; order Passeriformes; family Corvidae; genus Corvus; species Corvus brachyrhynchos. Next base: position 23,767,162 of record NW_008239110.1, on the reverse strand, counting down.
AATACCTCTGCAAACCAGGACATTTTTGTCAAGATAAGATACAGAGTACTAACTTTAGACACTTGTCACAAAAAACGTTTAACAGCACAGTACCAGGTTTCATTGAGAGGCCATATTGTCTGAAAAATCTGGTTTCTTAAGTCAAGAAACCCAAGTCTTTCTCTCTGTAAGACTTCCTATACTTTTTAATTACTGACTTCAATGATTGCAGCAGCCTGTTATTTTCTCCCAAATTAAACTGCTCCACAGTAACTGAGGATGAAAGCACCTGAGTGGGGTTTCATCCACAGCTGAACTGAACTAAAAACTTGCTTCCATCTCCCTCTGCAACCACTGCTCTGCTCTTCTCCATCCCTAGCTCCTGATCACACAGACCAGCACTCTGTTGCACATGTTCCAACATATATCTTACCTTGAGCCCACACTAAAACAGCAGAAAAGTACCTATGTGTTTTGTCTAGGTTAATGTTCTGCCCTTTAAATTAGCTAAACCAGTTTATAGAAGGTCCCAGATGCTAATTATGGCAGCATAAGGCTAGAAACAGAGAGAGAAGAAAGATGTGAGTGGAGAAGGACCATCCTTTTGGTAGCAGTGAATTAATAAATCACTCTGCTGCAGTCCTGACAGTCTTTACCAGTAACTCTGGGATATGGCCAGGCTTCAAACTAACAGAAATCTGAATAAATTACTCTGCATCCCATTCTGTGCTGCCAGTATTACTGCCTCCAGTAGTAGTGTCCTACAACACCATATACTTCTGTTTAGGAGCAAGTCACCTATGTCTCTGCATAGCTTTACTGTGCTCACACAGACACAACATTAAATTTGCATAGTTAAAGGGGAATAGGTCTTTAGGATGGGTGGAAGAAGCTCAAGGAAAGATCAAACAAAAGCTAAGAAAAGAGTTAGGGAGAAAGGCAGAAAGGCACAAAAGCCAGATTTGTTCAGGTCTAATCTCACATGTGGGGTTGTGTAAGTTGAAGCTAGCAAGAAAATACTACGGTTTGTTCAAATCCATGCAAATGTGCAAGCCTCTGTAATCTTCCTAAGGCTCAGAAGTTGTTTTCCTCTGGTCACTGATGCCTTTAATTTGTTTTGGACAAAGGCTGACTGTCACCAATGTAGTTTGCCTTAGAGGTGCACACACAGTCCTGCACCCCTAGGAACAGCAGGCAGTGCAAGAGAATGGAAGGAACCAAAAGCATCAGAATGGAACAAGAGTTGTTAGGACTGGATAGCACTTAGAAATGTGCACTGAAAAATTCCACACAACTAGACTGAGAAAGAGGAAGGAAGTCCTCATGAATACTGCCAGTTAATGAAAATATTAAACTCCTGTTAAATGATAGACTCTTTGACAGGGTCAGCTGGGGTTCAGTCAGATAACATGAAGATCAGCAATTGGTTATTACTCTAACATGAATTAAATATACTGCATCTGAACACCTGGTGAATTTTAAAAAAAACATTATACAGTCTTTTCACATCTTTACAAGAAAGGTGTTCTGGGTTGATATAATCAGGTTATTTAACAACTGGCAGAATACTAGGAGAATTCGATATACTGTATTATTTTTCAGATTGGCACAGCCTTGGCATTAGTTGTTTCAGCCATTACTCAATAGCCTTTTTTAATAACAATTTCTTGGCCAACACTGTGGCCAAAAAATTGAAACATTTGACTACATTATTCTGGAATGACAAGACAATGAAAGCTACTTACTTTTTATATGTGTCGTGAGAGACAAAAACAAGTTTTCCACAGATTTATTAAACCTTTTAGATTCACCAAGTTCCTGCAAACAGGAGACACAAAGAGTAAGAAAACACAAAATATTTGTAATTTTAAAGTTTCCATGATTACATATCTACAGACCACATAACAATCAGATGGTAAGGCTGCAGCCCTTTGCTCACTTCTGTAGAGAAATACTTCTGAGGACATACATTGACATGGTTGGAAACTGTCACACTAATGGATGAAGATGGAAAGTAATCTTTTCAGTTCCATGGTCCTTCACATGTAAGTGGAACTCCTTGCAGAAAGATCACATAGCGAGTTCATAAATACAACTAATGACATCACAGATTTGTTGCAAGGTATTTAATACTTTTATCTATTAAAGATGCTCCTGTGTCTCCAAATCAAAGAGTTTTCATCAAACTCCAGGTAAGCACATAAAAATGTTTACAGAAATGCAGTGGGCTTCAAAACCAGGGCCTGAGGATCCAAAACTAAATGAAACAGTAATTTAGTGCAATTTCTATGAGTTCCAAGCCACGTTCTACTATTCTGTCACTAGAAACTGGAATGCAGAGGCACCCATCAAATTCATTGTTTTTCATTCAGTAATGAAAGTGACACATGATTATTGAACGCCATGGGAACATGGGATCCTTCAGGCTCTAATGGTGCTCAGATCTCAGTCCAATCTTCCTGTGATGAGGCACCAAAAACCAGATGCAACATTCTAGTGTGAAGTAGAGTGGTTAGCCACTTCCCTCAAAAACTGAAAACTAAAGGAAAACAGCCCTCATAGCCTCTAAACCTTCTTTCCAAGTACCAATGCAGAATAAAAATAAAGACAAATCAACAAAAGGCTGCATATATATTGCAGGGTGATGTTACAGCAGTTATTTACCACATTGCTGTGGCTGACCTTTTCATATGAATGACACCCTAAGTGGTGCACTTATACGTGTTTTCTGCAGATACATACATTTACCATCACATTGGTTCCTGCTGCTGATTCTGTGAAAGGAGGTGGAGTCGGAGGTACAACAGAAATTTTACTAGAAATTTAAGAGATAAACAGTGCAACAATTAATATATTATGCCAACAGATGAATAACCTTTCTATTTTCTCAATCTTGGGGTGCTCCAGGTAAAATTATTAAATTAGAACTACCAGGAAGACCTAATTTAGGATAGGCTCCCTAGACTTCTATATGGCTGTCAGTATTACAGTCTGTGTCCTGTGCTCTAAATCACAATTCCTGTAAAACACACCGCATGTCTCCTCCAGAGATGTTTTCAGACAACAGTCATCTTTATTTACAATACTAAAAGGATCCTTCCTTGCCTAGGTTCAGAGCTGTTAAAGACCCTTTAAACATTCCTGTCATTCCATCTGTGCTAAATAGTCCTGGTCTGTGAAAAAAAACAATCTGTCTGATTCTGTTATCACAGCACAATCACAGATCCTAAGGTAGTTGGTGAACTTCCTTTTTGATTCTCTTTTAGTTTTGCCACACCCAGGTAAAATCGAGTCCTGGTTAGGATCTTATCCAGCTGAATATAAGTTTCTTTCTTATACAGCTGTGCCTTGCCAGACAATTATATTAAATTGAAAACATTTCTTCGTATCTTATTTTACATGTGGCTTTTGGGGGGTTTTTTAGTTGGTTTGGGTATGGTAGTAGTTTTTGTTGTTGCTGTTTGGTGTGGTGGTTTTTTGGTTTGGTTTATTTTAAGGCAGAGGATTACTTAAATAACATATTTTAAGCAGACTGTTACATCATTATATATCACTGGTAATAATTTAAGTATGGTCATGCTTCAGCCTCTAGTCAAAGTACTTATTCACTGTAAACTAGATTTTTAATTTTTTTAAAGTATGGTAAGTGAAAATGTCTAACTTCTTGTCTACTATTTATTGTAAAACTATCATATCAGCAATATCTCCCATTGAACAAATAACAATGCTGTTATGACAGCTAGTAAAAAAGTTGCATTTACAATAATTTGAACGTATTTTGCAAGTTTAACAAAAAATTGTATAAATAATTATGCAAAAAAACATAAGCAGATGAAACAAAAATAATGCATGCCCCTTTGTTTCAAGTAGGATACTATTACTCTAAACAAAGAGTAAAGTACTCTGTTGTACATCAGATCTGTTCTATGGATTGCTGGCAACTAAAAGGGAAAAATTTTCTATGCTTTTATCATTTGAACTCCAAAAGTATTGATTTTTTTTTCATAACAAAGGAATACAAACTGCTGGCTGGTTTATAACATAAAATAGATCACCTATACAAATTCTCAGTGTCCTAGGACTGTTTGTCCTTTTATGAGCCTTACCTCAGATTCTGGTAAGATTCCAAGAGCTTTGCACCAACTGTTTCATGTCTGCCTATGAAGGAAGTAAAGAAAAATTCCAAAGATCATTTAGCAGCAACAGCAGCTACTTATGCCTGTATAACATTTTTTTTAAATCAGTGCCTTTCAGGAACTGGCCTGTATTTACAGAAGCTCATGCACATGCAAGTCAGGAGTGAAGTCAATTCCCAACTAATGTATCAGCACACACGCCAAGCAACACACAGGTTTCTCCTGGACCTCAAACGTCTCAAACCATACCATGATTTCCTCCTCCCCTGTTGCAGGTGACACATTCAGATGAACTCCTCACAAATGTTAAGGACAATCACATACAGATGCCAACAGGCCCACTCCTAAAGGTTGCTAAGTGCAGGTGGTGCCCAGGCCCACTGCACTAAAGCGCACTTTAACCACAAAACTCAAACACTAAGGGAAGCTTGAAAATGTGTACAAGAGCAGGCACATGATCAACTCTTGCATCTCATGAAAAATTCTTTTCACTTTTCCTACTAGAGATGAGCAATGATGAAAATGCCTGACTAGCTCACAAACGTGAGCAGGACCCCTTGCCGAGAGCATCCCTTGCAGGGAAATGGCAACCACAGCACATTCCTCAGGTAAGCAGCCACATGATGTGAAGACACCAAGGAGCAAGAGCTCCATCAGGCACAAACAATGAAGACTCATAAAACTGTAGTTTGTTCCTGGGGGATCACAAATATAATAAAGGGCTAAAAGCACGTAACAAATGGCCAACCAAAATTATCTGGAGGGACTTTAATCGCTAGTAATTCCTGATACATGCATGTGATCCATGTTTTGCTGATGATGTCATTAATTATAACATTACTTACATAAAAGAAATAGACCTTAGTAGTGGTAGAAACAATAATCAGTTCATGGATGTTACGATTTTCAATTGGAACTCCAGAATTCTCTTTTATTGATAAGTAACATTTGCTATCTTAGATTTTAAATTGATTGCCTTTAGTGACCAATCTACCACTTTTATGAAAATAGTAATCTTTTTCTTTAGGTAGAAGCTACAAAAAGATTAATAAAAAGCATAACAGTGTAATTTTTTTTTACTCTACAACATGAGAAACTTCACGGTAAAATTTTTTTTTCAGTTAAACTTATTTTCCAGTGATTACTTCAGTTATGCTATATTTTCAAACCAAAAGAGGGCACTGTCCCTCCAGGATTGAAGGATGCATAATGGTTGCTGTGTTTCAAAATTTGTCACGTTTTTAACCCCTTTAAATATATCAGTTGGTCTAATCAAAGGAACTAAACAAAACATATTTCTCCCTGCAGGTTTATCTTCTGTACATCCTTAGATCTTCATGATTTCAACAGCATTACCATTAGACTAACTAAGCAAAATGCTTCAAGCACCCATAAAGCTTTGATAATTCAAAGTGAGATCTGATTTATTTTGCTGGGAAAACACACAGTCAGTGCCTTGCAATATCAGATTCAGTATCTGAGAACAAAATTTTCCAGTAATAGAGAGATTGATAAAATTACCAGCTTTAGACTCGCTGAGAAGAATGAGGGGAAATTATTATCAATGGTTATTGGATGAAACTGTGCTTTAACAAAATCAGCCAACTAATATTTCAAAATGAGAAATTGTGTTAGCTAGAATGGACTTCAGTAGAATCTTTCAAATTTTAAATTAATTGTTTTAACAGGAACTTTAGTTTCCTAATATGCTTCCTGATGCCTTTCACAAACACCTAGAACCCAAACTTTGCCGGGTTATGCTCTTCCATTTATAAAATTCTTCCTATTCAAGCTTCCCAAGAGAGATTTAAGGCCCAGTTGCTTCCTTTTCACCAACTACTCCTAAACATAGACGCAGATACTGGAAGTGAAACTGTATCATTTAACTACAGTCAGGCACAAAATGAAACAGATGCCTATCTGAAGTGGCACTTCAAGGGATAGAGGAAAGAAATCCTCTCCACCTCACTAATTATTGTAGGTGAAAACAAAAAATAATAGCTCCTTGGCTGGCAAAACACATTCCCCATAGAGCAATCCATCCACATCCTCTATAATTTCATTTAGGGCTTTGTACTTTCAATGGCACTTAAAAGACCCCAGCACAAGGCAATGGCACAGCCAGCTGGCTGGAGGTAATGAAACAGTAAGCATTTAGCTCTCTGCTGATTTATAGCTATAAATGGGGGGGAGGGGTGGTTATTCTATTCTCTTATTTCTTTAAACTTTAGAACCTCCTCAGTGAAAACAACTCTGCTGATTTATAGCTATAAATGGGGGGGAGGGGGAGGGGTGGTTATTCTATTCTCTCATTTCTTTAAACTTCAGAACCTCCTCAGTGAAAACAACTGAAATTTTAACTTTGACAAATGATGAATGCAAGATCATTTTTTCCTGTACATGTAACATTTCTATACTAATTTAATGCCATTGTATTTCTTAGAAGTCTTACATGCTCATTAATTCGAATTTACAGGGTCAGTAATTTTCTTATTTTTATTACTCAGACAAAATAAGTTCTACCTTTAAATGCATTCTGTTAATTTGTCTTCATGTTTTATTTACTGCACAGACAGATGGACTGCATGGTAGAATGGAAGAAACATTAGATACAGTGTCAGACTACATTCTGTGTTTCACTTAGATGACAACTACACATTATATAGCAGTTTATGATCTGTCCCAGGGATTACCTTCACCTGGATATTTCTTTGCTCGTTCCTCAAAGAACCATTCACCAGCCTTTACTTTCACATCTCTGAAAAACAATCAAAAGATATTTAAATCAAAATGTTTGCAAGTACATTTCTTCAAGTTTTCAGTAACTGCTTAACAATCCAACATCCTTTCTTAATCCTACCATAAAACTAAGATTTCATGACTACTCAATCCACTGACTGGTTTTGCTGTGGGTCTGAAAAAAAACACAGAGGGGAGGAATCCTTTGGGGACTTTTAGTTTGGTTTTGACAGGGGTTTTGTTTGATAGTTTGTTTTCCGTTGCAATGTAGGACTGCCCATGGAACGTTATACCCACTGCTCTAGGCATTGCTCTTAAGGCAGGAGTCCTGGGTGCACTTCAGTCTGTACAAGCGACTCGCAAAGCAGCACAGGCGCTTGTGCTGATTGGGGCGCTGGCTGCTTACAGCTGCAGCTTCTCTGAGAAGTGGGGAGTGGCCATGGTAGAGGACACGGTTCCAAGCAGAACTTGGGATGGCTACCAGGAAGCACTGAGCTCCACAGGCCTGACAGCACAAGCACTTCATGGCCTATCTCTTCATTTTGTGGAGACTACCATCAGTTACATCGATGTCAAAGGCACCAGGATCACAGGATCAGAAAAGTAATGATTAACAAGTACAAAATTATATCAGATTAAATAGCTCTGTCAAGATCAGATTTTCAGCAAATCTTACTCTTGCTGAAGGCTGCAATTGGAACTTAGCCATTATTAAAGAGAGATTAAAAAAAAATTAACTGATGATAGGATTCTCTGGATTCTTCAGGTTCCAAATTCTCACCTAAATGTCTTACTAATTTGTATATGACATATCTCCCTTCCTTGTGAATTTTGTGATGCTTATTATAAGATGAGGTCTCACTGCAAAAATTTCCTTGATGCAGGCACTACTAAACTTTCTTCTCTACCCAGTAGTTGATTTTCCTTCTATAAAATTAATCTCTTTATTACCATTCCGTCTGCCAAAATGGCTTGAAACTGGCAACAGCATATAAACAGTAAATTCATGTAGGGCTTATCTTCTTAAGAAAGCAAAATCTCTAAACATAAGAGCTAAAGTGATATCCACCAATGGCTAGGCAACAAAACCCCTGGGTCTGCCATTCCACACCTCACCTTATTCTGTGTTGAAACAGACAAACTATAGGTAGGATGCTTTTTGCTCTGTGGCTTGATTTTAAAGCCTTTAGGCATTTAAATTGTAACTTTGTAAGTAGCAATACAGAATATTAAAAAGAAAAACACTACCCATGTAAACTGTACAATTTATTTTCATGCCTAACCATAGATCCTTGTGCATAACTGAACACAGGTGAGTCTGAAAATTAGGTTTAAATAACTGAGACAGGATACTTACTTATCTTGGATGGACATCTATTAACTAACAAATGTCTGAAATCTCTGCCTTCAAGGGCTTTGCATTGGTATAGTGCCTTGATTTTCAACCCCAGCTCTCCCTTTATGTTATTCCCACTACGCCCTGGTTATCTGCCAGAGTTTAATCTCCAGTTCTGCACCGATTCATGTGATAATTGAATCTACCTGGAGAAGTTTGGACACCCCTTCCTTGGAGGTGTTCAAGGCCAGGCTGGATGAGGCTCTAAGCAACCTGGTCTAGGGAAAAGTGTCTCTGCCCACGGCAGGGTGGGTGGAACCCAGATGATCTTTAAGGTCCCTTCCAACCCAAACCATTCTATGATAATTAGACCATACCAAATTATCATACCTTTTTTTTTGTGGATAAAGAGTGTATTGAGTTAAGATATGACCAAAAGTATGAAAACAAACCTAATAAAGAACCTTTGTCAGGTAAAATAGACTAAACTCCTCCAAAGAAAACATCATTCTAGACTCCTAGAAGATAGAATTCCTTTAAAAAAACCCCAACACGCTATACCAACTCCTTCCACACAAGAGATGTCTCTTCCAGGTGAAAGATACAAACTTTGTCAGTTCACAAGCCTTGCAAATTTTCTTATTTTGTAAGAAATACAAAATTTGCTTATCCCTGCTTACTCTTTCACTGAGGTGTATAAGCAAGTTCCTTACAAACATGACCCCAGTGTCTAGGGGAGAATCTACATAGTGCTGCTGCTGCTGTTTGGTTCAGGAAAAAATTACTCTAGTGATAAACAAGACTCAAAATTAGAGCTACTTGAGACTTGAAAATAAGCTCTTACCTTTCTTAGCCATCCTATTTTCCCCTCACCAGGATAAACAAAAGGTGCTGAGTAGCATCTACCACATTGCTGCACTTCCTACCCTTCTTGAGATTTGCAGCTTTGATGTAAAGCTCGCTGAAGGCGATGGAAGAAGTCTGACTGAATTTAATTGACTTTACATCATGACTAAAGATCAAATGTGCTCTCTCTTCGCTATAAAGAGAAATTCACTAACAGCTGACATATCCATCTGTATTAGCAAAATTTAAAAAAGGTAATTTCCTGAAAAAAAGTAAAAAGGTCTTTTAATTAATCTAAATAATGTTTTACTGGTTTTACCACTAAATATCTGGACCAGCTTATGAAATAAATAAAGGTGTGCAGCACTACACAAAGCAGCTTAACAACCAACCACTCTCAATAGGGTATTTCCACTGTGGCCACCAAATAACTGGAAACTAATTTAAACCAAGAAGTGGAGAGGGTTACCTAGAGAAGGATATGGAAAGTTAACTTCTGAATTTTCAGTTTAATGCATATAGTTTGAAACACAGCAAAACACATGCACCAAAGTCTAGTAACTGTTTTGTATCAAGTATAAGTAGAGCTGATCTACCTATTTTGCATATTAGTTGCTAAATAAACTGAAGATTCAGAAAATATCTTGTTGGGGATAGTTTATAACTCTCTTACAAACTATAAAAAAATTACTTCAAACTAGTACAAATTTGTTTGAGACCAATACTTTGCCTTATATTTCCCTTTATTTTAATATCATTTTTGCACCTGCAGAGGGAGTAGAGTGGTGGATTCATCTTGTACTGGCATAAAATAAATTTTCATCCAAATCCTCACCCCTTCTACAGGGATATATATATATAATACAGCAGAGCTTTTGAATAATTTCCAAAACTCTCATTCTTTGCCTACATATTATTTTTATCAAATGTGGAAGTATACCTAAACCATTTTTGCTTAGAAAGATTGTAATGAATAGAATGGACCACGAAGGAATATTTTGTTATTAAAAAAAGTACCAGTACAGTAAAAGAAAGATTGTTTCCTGTATCCTGAAATACAAAAATGTGATACAGTATAAAAAAAAAAAAAACAACTAACTCAAAGTAAACAAATTTGGATTTTTGACCATATTTGAATAAATCTTAGCAATGTTATTAATTAGTTTTGCTTTCTAAAATTTTATAAAGCATGACTTAAAATTATTCATTGATCCTGGTTTCTCATTCCTGTGGTAACAGGCAGAAAATAATGATTAGGAAATTGTCAAGAAATTGGCTATACTACATCAAAGCACAGTGCCTTCAGCAGGTTGTGAGGACGCACTGGTTCAACATTGAGTCAGGGGAAGGAGTTCTCTGTGTGGCTCAGAAACTCACGACTGTTTCTCTGCTTCGCTGTTCTCACCTTCATCACACTCACAGTACCTCTGGCCTACCCTGAGGATTCATTTTGCTAAACACAGGAAGGGAAATACCGACTACGTGAAGTATCACACGAAGTTCTCAACCATTTCATCACTACCAGGACTTCAGCCAACATTTTCATTACACCAGTGGCTTTGTTTCATTAACTGTTTAAGCAACAGATACACGAAACCAGTGGGCATCCATTGGATGACTGGTGTAAACCAGCAAAATTCCTTACCCATGAGCATAACAAATGGTGCATTTCCAAAGGCAGGGGGTCAGGCAGACACGGCATTCCGAGCACACCCGATGACTGCATCCATTGCACACTGCGCCTCTGTTCATCAACACCCCCAGTGACTTCTGACAGCGAGCACAAGATCTCTCCTGGTATTCATGCCTTGCATTTTTTGCCCCCTTCCACCGAAGTTGCTGCAGCTGCAGTTTCATTTTCCTAATCCCACGGGTAAGAAAGGAAAAGAAAAAAATTACATAGGACAAAATCCTCATGTAAAGCACAAGTTAATAATACCCTGGTTGTGCAATACCATTTTGAGTGGGAGATATGCCCTCAAGTGTGACCTCTGTTGAGCACTGTTTGAAAACATCCACATACAGCATTTTTGCAGTGACTCTGTGTGTGTGACCAGAACTGTGCATACTAACAGAGAAAGAGTCAAGTATAAATGGGGTTTTGTTCATTTCAGGCCCACTCAGGGCAGGGTGCTGAAATCATTTTATGTAAATGATTATGCATTCACTTACAAAAACTGAGACTAAACAGTGCTCCCTTCCATTTGATGTTTTTTTTATCATATTTATCCAAGAACTAAATATTCCACCAAGTAAAAAAATAATCATAACAAATGCATCCACTGAAAGCTAAAAAACCAAACCAAAACAAAAAAGCACACCAGCCAAAAATATCAAAACCTCTCCTTGTCGTTAACTTTGCTTCCAGTGCATGTACCAATAATCAAGATCTGTGGTTTTAATTGTTAGTAACATCATCACCAGTTGAAAGGGATTTTCTAAACAATTCAGACTTTCTATATAACCCTACAAATAATTATTATTATTTTCATTTAATATGTCCCGTAATACTTATGTAAATGTTTGATGTAGACAAAGTTTAAGTTTCCACATTTAAGGGATTTAAAAATGTATATCTTATCCACACCAGTACCTAGTTTTCCAGGGGGATGCAATATCACAAAGCAGGAAACAAGGTACTAGGAAATCCTTGTCCTAGCCAAGAGATAAATCAAATAAAGTGCTGGAGAATTATCCTTTATCCTCCCTAGCTGAGATACTTGCACAGTGTGAAATTAGTAAATAAAATCCTTTCCTAACCAACGACACCTATTGACACAAGTAACAACCTCCAAGGCAGCACTGTGTGCTTGCCACCTGCTGTGTGTGAGAAGGGACAGTGATGGATTTAGCACAATGAACAAGTATCCAATGATTCTTAACTCCTGTCTTGGAACAATGTAAGCTAAACAAGCCAGCCAAAGATCTGAACATGTTCCATGTTACCAAGACTATACATATGCATACATAGGAACATTATGAGAATGCCATAAAGCCTTAAGAGAAAAAATACAGCCAACAACTGAACTTTCTGTGAAGGCTGGAAGTAAAATTCCCCAAGTAGATTATTCAGTGAACAGGATTTGCTGATCTTTAGTGTAGAGTCAATAGAATGGCAAAGTCAGGAGGCTCTGGATAACCTTAGATTTCCCAGAGAATAAAAAGGCATTAGCTAACAAGAAGTCAAAAGGGGAGTACATTTAGAAGGACAATAAAATGGAAGAAGAGTAATTGAGAAGGAAAAAAAAAAAAAAAAAAAAAAAAGAACAGAAAACAGGAATAGGGGAACAGCAGATACCTTATTCTTTCCTCCTCTGTTTTTCTCACCATCTGGTCACGGTATAGGACTTCCAGAACAGCCTCTCGTTCCAATTCCTTAAGGAAGTTCAGATTAAATTCACAGGCCATTTTTGCCAAATTCCACTATTTCACTTGTTTCATAAGACTCCTGTCCTATGGGTTCCACTACATCCAGAATGATGGTCTGGGTGTTTCCTAAATGCCTGTGCTCTTACTTGATTGTTGATGTGTTTCACTGTGTCATACCATTGACAAGAAAAATAACTTTGTCTGTCTTTGCACAGGTCATCATTTAAGTGTCTCTGCTACCCAGGGATTATGAACAGTTATCCAGGTCACAGCAGTCTTGACTTTTTCACATGTCTTTTAACTTCCTTTTCTTTTCTCCACTGAAAGTTGCCCCAAAAGAGATGAGAGCTTGCAGCAGTGTCCCAGATAGGGCTTGAACTGGCACCAGATGGAGGGACAATTTGTCAAGAGATGGAGTAAGCAGTGGCAGAAATGGTTTGGGTTTCTTTATTTGGTCTTGTAGACTTAGGATTTCTGGGCCTAAGGAAAAAAAAGTACATTATCTCTTCAAGACATTGCATATAACGTGAAGGATGTATTTTGTTACACTCAAACCTTTCATGAAGTAATTCGGACACAGGAGAGGTTTTAAGATAGTCCTGTTCTCCAGGAAGGCTCACCATATTGTCCATTTGCACTCAGGCACATACCTTCACATTTTTCATACAGTCAACATAAAACAACCAATAAAAAAGCTTAAGTTAGTTTTGAACACAGGCCTACAGACCCCACGACTGTCATATTGCTTGAGACAAAATTTTGGAGAAAAAATGTCCCTTTCTAATCTCATTTTATTGAAAAGACAAGACATCACAAGACTAAGAGGGGGGGAAAAAAGACCTCTGAGTCACTTCCATCAATTACCTGTGTCTTTTAAGTCCAGATAAACAGTTTGACACCAAATAATGCTATTATCTTTGCTAATACACAGAAACACTAAAAAGTTAAGATATATATATTATTTCCAACTGAGTGCACTAACAATTTTGGTCCCAAACTGATAAAACTAACATACTAATATATGAGAAGTCTAAAATTAAAACAGAACCACGACTGTAGTTTGGGTATATTCTGTGACCTTCACTTTTGCAAAACCCCCACTAAAATATAAAATAATTTTAATATGCTTTGCAGCAAAGTCGAGAAAGAAGATTGTTCACTTAAACCAGCTTACACACCACATTAATTTTCAACATTACGGTCTCATGTTTAGTGCATATTACTAGAACTGTAATACAATTCCACTTATGGTATACCAATATTAAAGGTGCATATATGGAAGCCAGTTAAGTGTTTCAAACTTTATCTGAAGTAGATACACATGGTCAGGCCCTAGGCAGGTGTAGACACTAGGACAGAAGGGTAAAGCTTTCCCAGAGCAGTTCCTGATGCTTCACTGATGGACGTCAGCTGAGAATCTGATCAACCATCTGCATTGCCGGATCATTATTTTCAAATACTAAGTTTTAAATTTAAAACAAACAAAACCCTAAACCACCAAAATAACCCACTAAAACTTCAGACATATAGTGACACTGTACTTTTGTCAGTGCAGGGAATTACTTTACATGCAGCTTACCCCAATTAAGTTACTTAATTTTCCCCCAGAAAAAGCAGAGGATGATAGTATGTATACATAAACAGGTTGCATTCCATTTGTGTATGGGAGGGTTTTTGTGAAACCCTTCAACAGATACCAAAAGGACAAAGCATTTCACAGAAGCTTGTGTTCAAGAAAAAAAAAAAAAGATTGGTTTCCTGTGGAAACAAAAGAGACAGAGATAGGCATAATCATATTTTATTTCCTTACCAACTGCAGTTTCACAGGAAATTACTCATTTGAAACATAAAAAGCCTGAGCAATTTTTTTTAACACAATATGTCATTTTCAAAGGCTTCTGCATCCTTCACCTGCTTTCATCTTTTACCTTATGAATACCTGCTGGGATTGATGAGCATGTTTAAAGCCATCAACTCGATTTAAGTCAACATAATCTAAAGAGGAGTCAGCACAAACTCTGGCCACTCTGCCCTACACAGGATACCAAAACATCCACTACAGGGCAAGGCACATTTGCCATAAACTCCTAAGATTTTGGCATATCTCAAACACCATCAGAAAATCCCACTAAAGCATCAGTAAAAGCTAGCAAGTGCATGACAGTCAATACTAAGTGGATCCAATAAAACTGCTCTGGTGATCTTATAGAAAATACATGAATGTCTTACAGAGCTATTAAGAATGTGCCACAGTAAAACAGTTACAAAGAGCAACACCTGCAGTTAAGCAAGCACAGAAAGAATTGCTATTTGATGTCTCCTTCAAATTCTTTAAAAAAGTTCTTCACAGAAGAGCACAAAGATTTCCATACATCAGGCCTGTTCAGGCAAATGGGTTTCAGATGACACTTCAAACTAGCTACACTTCATGCCCTATTCTGGGTGATAAATCATAAGCACTGAATCTAATGCCAACAGTAGAGTGCCAACAGGGACAAGGATGGAAAGGATGGATCATCTCCTGCTACTAAACAACAGAACAAACTTACTGCAGAGTAAAGTGCCGGGGGCCCTCTATCCTACAGTATTTGCACTATGCAGAGAGGGGGAAAGCCACTCATGGCTCTCTCATCACTGAGCAAGATGATCATACACTGCAGACAGTAAAGCTTAAAATACACCACACAGCCAGCAACTATAGCAATATTGCACCTGAACACTCCTACAGCTGCTTTTTTAACATTCATGAAGATTTCAACTCTGACAATCATTGGGTTCTGTCGGTATTTCTTGCACAACCAAAGAAAACTCAAAATCTAGCTTAATGATGAGGTAGCTGTAAGAATAAATAATGTACTATAAAAGTATTACAACTCCCAAAATGGGAGATAATCCTTGGCCCCACAACAAACTTGAACTTGTAATCATTTCACAGAGGTGTTCAAACTGGACTGAAAAGCTCTCTACCGTTGTGAAATAAGAACTTTTCTCTTACACTAAAGCTGTCTGCACTAGAGTAGTCTTTTCGCAGTAATAAAGAAGTGTTTTCAGTAATGACCTTCTTAGACAGGAAAACAACTTCATAAAGCTTCAGAGATGCCCTCCTTTCATGGTCACCCACTGAATCCAGCTAGCAAGCTGTTTTACACAGTCAGCTAACCTCAAAGCTGAGCATCTTCTATGTAAAAACAAAAGTAGCAACAAGCTTTTTAGTAAATACCACAACACT
>NW_008239110.1:23712015-23751480 GCF_000691975.1 Corvus brachyrhynchos | reverse complement strand
TCTTTCCTTTTCAGCACAAAGTTCTCAAAAATTATTCTGTTCAAGCATTATTTTAAATTATATATTTATCATTATTTATTATTACATTTTGTATTTAAAGTAATGCAGTGTCAGGCACCTTGCAGATGAATCAGTAACTTCTTGAAAATATCGTAAGAAATCCCAAAGCCATTATAAGGGAGCAGGGATGAACAGTGTGCCTATGCCTTAGGAGAGGGATTCGTGCATGAACAGAGTGCAACCTCAAAAATCCATGGGTTTTTTCTGTCAGGATAAAATAGTATGTAGTTATATTACTGAAGATCAAGCAAAAGGCCTACCTAACACTAGATTAAGTTTGCAAAAACAGTTTCTTTTTTAAGTTTTTAAACTTAAAAAGCCTGGCTTAGCAAGCTTTTCCTCAAAGCAATTTTACCTGTAATGTATTATTAAAATCCTTTCAGATCCTTAAGCATTAGCAAAATAATGACAAATAATTATAAATTAACAGATCTTCTAAAGTCACAGTCTTCATTTACTTGAGATAATTGGATTCACTCATCCATTAACCCAGGAGATGGATGTAATGCATCAGTAGCGAGGAACAGATTAAGGAAGTTCAGAGTAAAACCAGTCTCAAAAGCTATTGCAATTTGTGGCTATTTTCTATTCTGCTGAGACCAATCACATAAATTCATTCTTAGTTAAGAAAATTACAAGTGTTATTTTGTACTACCTGGCTGCAGCAGTTTAACTTTCACATTCCTGCATATGCACGTGAAAATTATTTAAGTTCTTTGATAACAGTTTACCAAAATTAAGTCTGTGATATTAATAACATCCCACCCCAGAATTCAGAGTAAAAATAAAACCAAACAACTAAAGTCAACACAAACAGTTAAGTTCCAGATGCCATTTTTCCATTAAATATTTTTCAGTTTGAAAAACACCATGCCTGTAAATAAAAATGCATCCCCCTATGCTATGTCATACAGAATAGAGTAAAATGACATCCTTACCTCTTCAGCAGCCATCAAAGAGAGACACCAGGAAGCAAACTGCTTATAAAAGATGAGTAGCACTTTAATTATTTAACTACCTCTCCTTAAAGAAAACTGGTGGCTGTTCTCCACCCCCTTTCCTTCCTTTGGGCACCGATACCACTGATCAGAGGAGCACCCCAAAACAGCTGAAAGCAAATGCACTTAACAAAGAGCTCTAGTGTTACAACAGCTTTTGCCAGGTCTCTGGTTTTGTTACCAGCAACAAGCAAAGATATTTGTTTTTCTAACATTAAAAGGAGACTCAGCACAGGAGACTAAAAAAGCTGACTAATATAGCAAAATATGCTCAGTCTTCAAGCCACACACAGGAAGAGAAGTGGCTTTGAGTTCTGTATAGTTTCTTTTTCTGACACCATAAATGTGAAAATGCTTCTAACCTCAATATCTCCAGGACTTGCACAGAAACCTTGGTTTGGATCATAAACAGTTCTTTCCTGGAAACAGAACAGTTTTCTACTGAGGTCTGCATAATAAAGCAATTAGTACAGATAAAAATTCAACAGAATTCTGGTTTTATGCATCTGCAAGGAGGAGGTTATTTTACCTCACAACTGGAAATCTGATCTCACATAACAATTGAAAATTAAAACATTATTCAGATTGGATATCCTAAGTTAGCCTCCTACAGAATTGAGTGTGGGTAATAAAGTTCAAAATCATATCCCAATTATTTCAAAATCTGGGGGGGAAAAAAAAGAGGCTATTCTTACAGTTCAATCTCCTCCTTATTCCTGGCTCTACCAAACTGCACGTGTAACACAGAAGCCCTTCTTAACTGTTCCAGGTGTTTTAAGATAAGCACAGCAATTCTACTCACATGGCAAAGTTTAAGAGCCTGCATTTTATAACCTCATTAAGCTAAACAGGTTCAAACATTTCCACCTGTGTATGTCAAGTTTTAATCACCTTCTTCAGCTGCATCGTGGAAAAGGAAGCAACTGCTAGTGGGGCACAGGGCTATGCAGCTATACACCATGTTTGGATAATCTGGGCCTCAATTTCAGGCAAAACTTTAACTGATGAAGAGGCCAGAAATAACCTGAGGATTATAAATACTCACAGTGACAGATGAGTTGTATCCCAAATCCAGGCTGAGGAACATTAGCCCTACTATCAGCTTCCCCCCAATATTTAATCAAACACTTAATTGCCACATATGTAACTTGTATTTTTTCCTCTCATCCCTGGACGTGAAAAACTGCTGAGGTATTTTATACATGCTAAGAATATAACCAAATATATGGTTATAAAAGCCATTTATGCTTTTGTTCAAACAAGTACCACTTGTCAGTCTTCCCATAGCCCCTACCTATTTGTCTCTGCTTTCTGGAAGCAGCAAACACAAGACTTGGAATGGGGCTGAGGATGTGCTCAGCATCCAGCCACAGACCCACCGTATCCCTCTGGGGTGAGTGGAGCTGCTGCTGCCCGCAGGGTGCCTGCAGAGCCCCAAAGTGAGGTGATTGGTCAGGGTCTCCTTTTGCAGGAGAAACAGGAGGCAGAGCCTGACAGCAGACTGGAGACAACATCAAACCTTATCAGTCAGCACCCTCAAGCCCTGGAGCTGTAACTCCCTCAACTTTCTTGAAATACAATGCCCAAACCTGGGTTTTCCTTGTGCAGCCTTACTGCAGAGAGGGCAATAGGAATACTGCTTCCAGGTTCTCTGTCTTTTTTTTTGTCTTTTTTTTTAACAGCACCATACGATAAATTGAGATTAAATTCTACCTAAACACCTCCCTACTCTATGTGTCTATGGAACAGCTACCAAGTGAGCTGGTCCTGCACTTACAGAGCTAGTTATTCCTGTCTCCATATAGCCCTTTTTACGTGTCCTCAGTAAGTTATTTCTTCCTCCATCCAGACTCTTTCGGCAGTTCATCCAGGCCCCTCTGAGTCTGAACAGCATCTTTGACTGCCTAGAGCAGCTCTCAGGGGCTGGTAGCATCAGTGATTTGGAAAATCTGTAAACACTGCATACACACGACATCCAGGAACTGTGACAAGTGTGCCCTTTAATTTCCTTCTCCTGGTTCTTACTATGTCTGCTAAATCTGCTTAGAACTGTAAGAATTCAGATATTCTTCTGTGGTGGGTTGACCCTATCTGGATGCCAGATGCCCACCAAACCTGCCTTGTCACTTCCCTCCGGCTGAGGTGGGGGGAAATGCAATGAAAAGACAGGGAGAGTTTTTTCCATGATTTTCTGTTTGTGACATAGGCAGGCCTTCTTTTCAAGCTATTTCCAGAAACAAGATGCAGATTCTCCTTCCCTCCTTGGGAAGCAGGGAAGGACCTCTTGGGTAGCTGAACCCGAATGCCAAGCTATCCGTATGAAAAGCACAGCCGTGACAAGCCCCCCCTGCCTCTCTCAGCCCCAGGCTTTGGGATGTTTTACACCACCACGCAGCGCCATCTCCCGCCCGGCTCGGGGCCGCTGTCGCTACGGGAACCGCGCCATCTTGGAGGCCGCCGGGCCCAGCCCAGCGCAGCCCAGCCCAGGCGGGCGCTGGCGCTGACGCGCAGGCGCAGTGCGGGCGGCAGCCGGCGAGGGGCTCAGCGGCGCGGGGGCGGTGCTGGGGGTCGGTGGCGGCGCGAGCGGCTCCGCCGGGAACATGGACGAGTTCCAGACGGGAGAGGAGGTAACGGGACGGGGGACAGGGGGAGCACAGTTTCCCGCCTGGCGTCTCCGTTCAGGGCCGGCGGAGGGTCTCAGGCGGTGCCCGTCCGCCTCGGACCCCACCCCTCGGCGTCCCCCGCCGCCATCCCTGTGGCCCTCCCCCAGGGTGGAGCCGTGCGTCCGGGGCACCGGCGGGAGACGGACCCAGCCTTTGTTCTACCGCCCTCCGGGAGCTGGCCCCTTGTCCGGGTGTTCCCTGGGCTCCTCGACCCTGGCTTCTACCCCTGCTGCTGCAGGTCCCTTGGGGGAAAGGCGTGAGGGGTGTCGTGGCTTCGGGCTGCCCCCGCCGGAGGAGCCGAGCGCCGTGGTGGGAGGGTGGCCGGTGCCGCTGCGATCAGGGGAAGACTCGAGCAGGCTGTTTCTGTGCGGAAAGAGGAGGCCAAGCCTCTGGTCGCCGTGCTGCTGGCGCACTGATGGGGCGTCACCCCCCATTCACAAGATACCGAGTGCGATAAATCAAGGGTCTCAATCAGTTATGGTGCCGAATGACCCCCTGATGTCCCCCCGCTAAGGAGGAAGCAGCCAGTGCTGCTTTTGCAGAGGGACAGTGTCTGTGAGCTGTGACACTGTTGCACAGCCGCGATGTGACTGGGTGAGACAATAGCGAAGCAGCGAGAGGGGCGAAGGTGTGTCAGGCTTGTCCTGTTCTAAAAGCCTCGTCCTGATGGCCGGGCCTGGCCTGTGTTAGGGCCACAGACAATTTTTTTTTTTAAATACGCAATTAACATGCTCGAACATAATTTTTACAGCTGTTTTCAAAAACGTCTTCAGAATTACTAAAGACTGTAGTATTGCTCTGCAGTTGGCATTTGTTGCCTGGGATTTTAAACAAGGTGTTGGAAACATTGTCTGCTTGCTTTGTGCTAGAGAGGTACCACAGGGAAACTGTAGAGTAACCGACTATTTTTCCCCCCAAAAAAAGTTTTTATGCCATCTTATTAAAAGATGACATAATGATAAAACGGGTAGTGTTGTATTATTTCATAGTTCAGTTACAGCACATATATCCCAAATCTGGATATCAGGAATTTGTGTTCATTTTTGTCATTCCAAAAAAGGAAGAAGGTTGAAAAGTAACAGCAGCCCTAGAAGCAAATTCTCAAATCTCTTTATTGTTTCAGTACAAATTAGATATCGAAATACCTTTGAGAACCTGGGTTGACTTTAAGTCATTTTACTTTGGTGTGAACCATGTTTGTACTCACTCAAAAGCATTTCTGAGCAGACTTCATGGAGAATAAAACTGTATGCAGTTTATCTTCTTGCTTGACAGCAGTCTTCATGTCTGTCAGCATAGCATGTCTGGAATGCATATTCTTAACTTAAGCTCTGTGGGAGAGTGTTTTTTGGTAACTGTAGCCCTTATTTTGTTAAATACATGGGTGCACCTTAAAATGTATGCGCCTGTAAAATGTAGTGCCATGAAAATAAGTGAAGCATGTTAAAATTAAAGTCAAGAAGGTGAAAGTAAAAGGCAATTTGCCACAGCACATAAAAGCTTTTAAAAATGTTGAATTTTGCAAGCAGGTTGGTGCCTCCAAATAGGCATAGAAAAGGAATTGCCCAGTATGTCTCCCAGGGTGTGCTGTTTCTTCTGTCACAGAGAATGATCAGTTGCTCTCATTTTTGTGAATGTCACATGTCACTGAAGCTGGCTAGACTGTTGACCTTCTGGCCAAAGGTTTATGAATGTGATGTTGAAGTTCTCCTGAGCAGGTGTAACTGCATCCCACCTGCACACATGAATTATGCTGTTGTTCATTTTTGTCAGCTGGGGAAGCTGACTGACCTCTCAGTGAAAACCCAGTCAACATACACCTGGTTAGGTTCATTCTTGCATTCTTATTTGGTCTTTTGAAATTAATCAGTTTGCCTTTACGTGCTCTTCTGTCCTAGTTTGTGAGGTGAGACTGTGAGATACCAGCAGCGACAGGGTGGTGTGTGACTCGCTGCTGTACCTCATGGGGCTCCCCCTGTCAGTGCTCCCTGGCCCTGAGTGGCCACCCCAGCAGTGGGAGCAGCTTGTTCTAACCCCCTGACATGGGAGGCAGCAGGAGCAGAGGGAATAAAACAAGAAAATGTAAACTACTAACGGTACATGTAAATGGGTGGTAGTTTTGGTATTAGTGAATGTTGGGGCATTCTCTCTCTTGATTCCATGTGCTTAATCTCTGTTCCCTGAAGGCTGAAGGTCAGCTAGCTACATTTCCCCTTTGATTTCCAAGGGGCAGCTTTATTCTTATCCCCAGCTGAGATTGTCATGACAGTTTTTCCTTCAGCTCTGAATTGATATTTTGTCCACATCGATGCCCTGGAGATGTCGGTTCCATTTAACTGCAAGCTGAGGTTATCTCCGTGAGCCCACTGTGATGTGCGGACATTAGTGCTTGTTGGGAAAGGGGAATATATATGTACACAAGTTCTATACATGTTATTAATGCTTCCAAGTTAAAATTGGGAAGCTTTCTTGACTCAAAAGGCCAGCCAATACTAGTTCATCTCTTACTTTCTGTTGTATTTCTAAGAAGGTTAACTTGACTGGGCAGAAGGAGCCAGAGTACGTATATATGCAAATGAAGGCAGACTTGGTATCTTCTGACTTGCCAGAAATCTGACAAGCATAAATTAAATTTTGAGTGCATATTCTTAACAGAGCTTGAAGATCATAAACAGAAGAATGTGTCCACTGATTATTTAAAATTCTACTTTTTCTTTTGTAGACTGCCTTTGTTGTTGATGAAGTCAGTAGCATTATTAAAGAGGTAATTTAAACATTTTCCCTTTGTTGATGTGAAATTTCAAATGTTGTCTGCTGTGTACTAAAAGGCATTCAGTAAAATATGATAACTGATACGTAAAAGATTTCTAGATAGGTTGCTCTCAAAGTACAGCTAAATGTTGATTTAACCAGTGTGTGGACTTCAGTGGAAATGATACCAAGCTTTAGCTGCGATTTATATTGCAAATCCAAGACATATTTAAAGTAATTTCATACACCCCTCTCTGGTTGCAGTGCATCCCTATTAGAATTTCTAGGGGGATATTTTATGTTAAGCCCCATAGAAATAGATTTTGTATTGTAGTAAAATACAGGAGTGTTTTATAGACTGCATATGCATGTTACTGTGTTCTTTCAAGATGCCTTTCTCTAAAGTGAGTTCTTGTTTGTTTGGAATGATTGAACTACTCTTGTTGCTAAGAAACTTGAATTTTCTGTCAAGAAAATTTCCAGTGGGATTTGGAATTCCTCTTGTAAACTAGTGCAATCTTTTTCTTGTTGCAAAGTAACTGTTTTGGTCAGACTCTGTAAATTGAATACACATGCCTTAATACATGCTCCTGTTTCTTCCAAATTCGAAATAATTTTGTGGTTATTTTTTAAATAAGTTCTGTGATGAAAAAATGTGCCAATGAAGAACATGTAGCTTTAACATACTTATATTGCTATCTTAAGGGGGAAACTATCCTCATAAGTAAAATGGATTATTTGGCTGGAGGCTTCTGCTCTGTTAGTAACCAGCACTACATGGGTCTTTTGTTTTAATCTGGGGGTTTGTTTCCCAAAACAAATTCTGCTCAAAAATCTGAATTTCATTTCTGTAGAAGAATATGTGTGAATGAGCTATTGTACTATTGTGCCTTTTTAAATTCTCTTCAGGACTGTTCAAATGCAGGACCCTTTTCATAACTCTGGCTGTATGACATTACAAATAATCTAAATATCACAAAATGAACAGAGCATGGGATCTGTGGTGATTTCCCCTATGCCCGGCTCAGACTCTGACCTGCATGTTTTTAATAATTGAAAACACTTCCCACAGCCAGTGTGGACCAGCAGTATTTAGGATTTTTCTATGGTATGGGGTCCATGTTGAAGAGGGTTAATGGGTGCCTTGCAGTTGACAGCAGCGCAGCTCCTTTACCTCTTTGTCGCCCCCAGGCCATAGAGGGTGCTATCGGTGGCAATGCCTACCAGCACAGCAAAGTGAACCAGTGGACAACAAGCGTGGTGGAACAAACCCTGAGCCAGCTCACAAAGCTGGGGAAGCCCTTCAAGTACATCGGTGAGCTCAGCTTCCCCTTCTCTGTGAAAGCTGGGACAGTCAAGTGCACTGATAGGTGGGGGGTGGGGGAGGATCTTAGGAAGAACCTTGTCTGTAAACGGCTCACAAGCATTCATATTTGTGTGTGTGTGCGCTAAGCTGAGCAAAAATGGAGCTAAATGTTAATGTTAGCGAGAAATTAATCAAAGCTTCTCTTACTGACTAACAGTGACTTGTGTGATTATGCAAAAGAATGGTGCTGGGCTACATACAGCAAGCTCTTGCTTCTGGGACAACTCCAGTGATGGTAAGAAACACAACTCTTGGATTTTCCAACTTGCAGCTTAATGCCAGTCTCTTTAACACTAGGCAGCATACTTTTATTTCCCCCAAGTGCTGTAGTTTTGGAGTAATAGCATACTGTTTGGTATTTTTTTGTATTTGGTATTTTTGGTATATTTTGGTATTATCTGGCTGTGATGCTAACTGGGCTATATATGAAATGCTTGACTGTTCTGAAAGCTTCATTCTTAAGATTCTTAAAGGAAGCAAGTATAAAAATGCATATAGGGGCATGCATCTAATCACTGTAACTTCCTTCTGTTTCTGAAGCCCTTTTTTGTATTTGCAGGAACCTGCACTGTGAGATGGGAGAATAAGACCATGTACTGTATTGTCAGTGCCTTTGGACTTGCATTATAATTGCCTTGAAATCATTCATTCTTCTCTTTTCTATTCCTGCACTTGATTCCATCTCCACTCAAACTGTGAATACCGGAACAACTTGTTTTTAATGCATTTTTAAAATAACTTTTCTTCAAAGGTAGAAATTTGAAAATATGCTGTTACATGTTTTATGTTTGTACCTAGTACCATCCCAGTGTTTGCTATACTTTTCTATTACTTCGGAACTTCTCTTCAAGGTGCTAATACTGAAATCTGCTGCAGTGTAAACACTTTCTCTAGATTTCTTTTCTAAGACCAAAATAAATGAGACACTGACTTTCACACTTTGTACTTTTGGTTACCATTAAATTATTGAAATTCATAACCGTTGGTGTGATTCATTTAAACGTAAATCTTCTGTCATTGGGGAAAAAGTTTCAGTTTTTCAGTTCTCTTCAAGATAGTCGAGGTGCATACCGCAAAACAAAGCGCTTCCATAATTTTGCCAAAGTCACTACAAAGTTGCAAGAAAATTACATTATGTTTATCAAAAAGCAACTTGGCTGCATTTTTGGGACCTGTTTAATCTTTTTGTGTGGTATTTAGGGCATAAAATGATAACTATTTTCATTTAACAAAGATAATAAATTTTTCACATTCTGGAAGTGCTCAGCAAGCTACACCTGGGTAATCATTCACTTCTGCAGCCACTTACATGTGTTAAGTAGGTCTTGAACTTACTTGCTACAGTCCATGTTAATTTTGCTGATGGGTGAAGGTGATGAGTTCTGGCAGTTGATGAAACATGATCCTTTCTGAAAGGGAAAATACCACCTTGAGGTGATGTGACTAAATATGAGTAAGTCTCTTGTCTTCTAGTGTAAAGTTGCAGAAGAATAACAAGTAAAACAAGTTTTCAGCATAGGCTTGGGTACTGTTTTGTCAGCTAATTAAAGAAAGGGGAGCATGCTATGAATTTCAGAAAACCTCTGCAACTGGCTGTGCTGCTTCTGCAAGCAGTAGCTCACTGCTAATGAAAGAATTACAAACCCATGTGGGAGAGCATCCCTGGGCTGGAGTCAGTCTGAGCAATCTGTGATTTGCTTCTTTGTAGGAAGCCCTGTCTAATGTTTTCAGAATCTGGCTCTCAGCTAGAGCTGTTTAAGAGAGAGATGATTGCTAATACAGCAATATGATTCCACGAGCTGGGAAGATGTAATACTGCAAATTCAAATGACAGGAGAGGACTTGTTTGTCACAGTGTTATGTGCTCTGTGATAACTCTGCTCAGTGTAGTCAGACTGTGGAAAGCCCTGTGCTAGGCAAGGCTTGGACCCTCTTCCTCCCTATCCATGTCTGCTGCCAGGAGGGCAAAACAGGTGTATGCACCAGCAGCTTTGGGCTTGGTAGATTTGAGACTTCTAATAGAGCTGTAAGGATTCTGTATTTCTGCTGACATTCCAGTTTCCAAACAGCTCCGTAAACACATTTCCTTCATGACAAGCCACTTCATTCTTCTCACATATGTCCTCGTGAGCACTACAGGCTATATACCTTAGCCTGAGGAGCACATACCTACATTGCTGTAGGAGAGAGCTTTAGTATGGGTTCAGTCTTCAGTCAGAAATGATACAACACCTGTAAAAATAAAATTTTAAAACCAGATTGAATAACATACGTAAAACAGTCATCAGGGTCAGAGAGAAACTTGTCATGAAAAGAATAAATCTTTGCTCTCTTGAGTTGCTAAGGAAATTTTTCAGCTGGATGTTTAGATACTTTATCTCCTTTCCATCATACCAGAATGATGCTGGCAGTGTAGTACCTACTGAGCTATTTATTTACATTTAAAAGAAACAGTTTTGTGCACTTTGAGTGGTTTGCTTCTTGGTCAAGCCATTCAGACATTCCTTGTCCTTTGTTCATGTTAATAGTAGCAAATCCCTTGATTCTTTGCTGTTTGTTGATGCCTATATGAGCTGCAAAAAAAAAAAAAAAAAAAAACCCCAAATGTTTGAGATGCTTGTGAGTGTAAAGGCTGCATGGCAGGAGAAGCCCCTGTTGCATTAAAACAGTTGAGCTGCAGAAAGGTAGCTACAGTTTTATAGATGGTTTCATGTGAGCAATAACCAGTACTTCCAATGTAAGTTTTAGGACTACAGAAAGGGGTTTAGAGGTTGTGGATTTTTGGGTGTTGGTGTCCCCCTCCCATGATTAAAATAGTGCTTTTCTTTAAAATTGCATAGCAATTGTATATTACTGTTTCAGTGTTCTACTGAACCAATTTAAAATTTTCATTACCTTCAAACACCTTAGTTTTAATTACTTCTTCCAGAGGCTGATGGCCAGCTCATCTCGGTGCCAAAGTAAAGCATTTGGGTGAAGAGCTGGCAGAGTCCTTGTTCTAGGTAATTAATTGGCCTTAAAAAAAACCCCCACAAATTGTGGGCTGGAGCATTCAAGGTAATTATAAAGTCAGTCTTTCTTGTCTCCCGCTTATTGCCACGGCTCTTCACATGATTACAGCTATAGAAATGGGGGGCATGGCAGCCCCAGTCTGCAGGGGAGGAGGAGGAAGGGGGAAGCCATTTACTGTCATGGCCACAGAGGAGTCTGACCTGTGTTAACTAAAACCTAAGGGAATGGCTCCAGGATTAACTGCTGCTGCTAAATGAGCACTACCCTATCTGATAGTCCAGCCAGGAGTAAGGTGCATATCCATTTGTGCACAGAAGTTTGTGGCCATTTTATTCAGCACAGAGATTTCAGTCTCAAGTCCTCAAGTTTATACAAGAAATGGTGTCACCCCAAAGAGCAAGTGATGTGCTCATTACTTCTGCAGTCTACCAGCTATGAGCAGACTTTTGGAAGACAGAGTTGTAAGAAGTTGATGAATGACATCAGCATCTTCACCATCTCTAAACCTTTTATTACTGGCACTAACATTCACCAGGAGAATTCTCACTGCCAGCATGGCCACAGCAGGCTTTGCAAAGCCACTGAGCCATTTGAAAATGCCAGGTCCCTTATGTAACCTGGCTGGTGTATTTAGGAAACTTAGCAACCTGTCCTTCCACCCTGAAGTCCAGGCAGGGTAATAAAAAAATCCCCCAACAAACAATATAAAACATCTGTGATGACACAGCCTCTTGGATCCCATCCTTATGCAATTAACCAAATTTAAATATGCTTAAGAAAATGCATGTAAACTGAAAATATATGTGTAAGTCATGAAAACAGTTTATGAGAAGTAAAATTCAGTAGAAGGAAAATAAACCTAGGATACAATATAAAGATATAAAACTTTATTATGAACATATTTAACAATGATTATGCACATAAAGTGTTCCAAGAAACTTCCTTGAAGTAAAATACTCAGTTTTCCTTCATATTCCACATTAGCATGAAGTTTTACAACATAAATGGATAATTTGCTCTTATTAGCACAACTTACAGATACACAGAATATTTAACATGTCCTCATGCACACTTTCTCAAAGCAGCATTTTATTACAGCTTCTCATTAAACAGAGCATTTATCTTACACATTTTTATACCATTTTGGTACACAATTTTTCCATATTTTCATTTTACATATTTACAAACTCCTAAAAAAATTTTTACAGTGATGCAGAAGTTATTACTGGCATAAGCAAAAGGAAATGGGTGGGGAAATTAGGTGACTATGGATAAAATGTTGTTGTCATTTGGCTCAGAGAAAAACAAAAGTCTTTCCTAGCTGGAACCATTCTCCCCAGTACTGGTACCACAGATCCAATGCACTAGCTGTTTCTCACTGGTGTTAAGCCTTAGGCTTCCTCTTTGCCAGTCCTAGGAAAGTTTTCCACCAATTTCAACACCAACTGTGTTTGTAAAGCAAGTACTACAGAAAGTAGTTGCTGTGACTGGACTGTGCTCAATTACTGATTTCTTAAAAGTCCCTTGCAATCATTGTGTACATGGAAGTCTTGCAGTTACTTGATGTATGATGTCTCCTTTAGAGCAGGACCACTGTATGCTGTGGGGCCTTTTCGTGTACTTGTCTTGTTCTGTACAGTTGCAGTAGTGATGGAAATAACTACTTTAGCAGAAATAAAAGGAAAGCCAGGCTAGCTTCCTAAACAGATTTCTTCTGTTTGACCCTTAGACTTCAATACTTTACTCAGAAGTGAATTTATGCCACCTACTCCTCAGCTGTTTACAATCCATATTGGAATATTCTTCAAATACTGTCTCTGCTTTTCAATCATGGAAATAAGAGGAGTCTTGCTAGCAAAACTAGTTCCTCACCTGCTTCACTGCTTCTGTCATCTTACTGTATATTGAATTTGATGCAACAGTGATTCAACCAAGCTACCATAACACTGTAGCACTTCCAAAATAGAAGGCTATTTTGCATGGCAAACCTTGCTTAAATATAATCTCTAAAAATGACCACAGAAAGTTATTTTCTCACTATTTTCATAGTAAGATACTTACTTTAAGTACACATTTCCCATTCTTGGCTTTTCTATTTCCACTTCAAATGTAGTTACATAGTGAAGTTTATTCAAACAAAACAGCAAGAGAAATGGGTTGAAAACAGCTTAGAAAAAATAATCTCCAAGTTAGATTAAAAATAAGCTTTTTAGTCAATGAAATCCCAAAGCATAGCACTGTTTCAGAGTTAACCGTAACAACCAGTTAACAACCAGACTGTGATAAGAAACGTAAGTGTACTTTGCACACTGGTCAAATTTTATCTCTTCATAACAATTTAGGAGAGAATTGAACAATATCAGAGGAAAAATATCTGAGTATATAAGAATCGTGTAAGTATCAGTTTTTGAAAACCTACTTCTTGTACGCACTGTTACTGCAATGGAACTTGAAAGGATTTGGCTTATGTAAACAGTGCCAAGTTGGTTCCCAAGTCTAACTCTGCACATTCAAATAGGGAGAGTTATCTCAGGAATAGTAAAAATGAGAATGGACTCTACAATTTTAGGATACAGAACATCTCCCATACCCTATGAAAAGAATGTAAAAAGTTCTGAGGATACATTTTACTAGAGTTCACTGGAAAGAAAATCACTACTAACTTGGAATACTTCTTTAATGTTTTCCTGTATGTTCTTCTAAAGTAATATCAATTAAGAAGTTAAAGGGATAAACCTTCTCTTCCTCCCCAGCAATGTCCTTGCTTTAGCCATAGAACAGTGCTTTGGCTTCTAACAAAGAAATGATCCCTGGCACAAAAAGGTTTCAGATACTCTCCTAAAATTTCACAGCTCTACATAATTTTAGAAAGTTTTCCTTCTCTCTCTCTCACACACACACTGTCTCAAGACAGATCTTTATCAGAGCACTGATTTAGTCTGAACTATTCTACGACAGTAAGGGCACAACCACATAAAGCAGCTCCTTTGGTCCTCTCTGAGTTGCTGCCTTGTGAAGTCTCCCCTTCATGATCTTGAACAGCCACCAAGAGGTTATCGCAATGGGCACAGTCTAGAGCAATCGTTGCATTAAAGCACAACGAATCTCCTTTTTCTCGAGTATGATTCAGCAAGTCTAGCAGGATTTCATTGCACCATTCTGCTTAAACTACTTTAATGATGAGCACAATTCCCTAGTGCAACCCAGCACCATATTGTAGTAGATTAACAGTGCTTTTGAGAGTCTTCTACAGCAGCAGGGCAGAGAAATTTTACAAGAGTAAATCTCTGTTACAGATACATGAAAAAAGGAGATACTTTTAGAAAAGTATCTGAAAACAAAAGTAGTTACAAACAAATATCTTAAATAAAGAACTGAACAATGGTGTAGGAGAAAAACAACTTCTAAGTGGAGAAGCAGCAGCATTGTACAAGGAATACTTAATTCCCATATAACTTTGTCCCAGCACAGGCTGGAATACAGATAATCACAAAATGTGCTAGTGAAAGTTCCCATCATACAGGTGGTGACTGGTATGACAAAGAAGCTGAACTGTGCATAGAACAAGTTCACAAGCTGACTCTCAGGCACGTTCAATACATGAGCAACCACAATTGTTCCTAGCATGTAGAGAGTAACTATCTATTAATACAACTTAAGGGAAAATTCATGTAGAAAAAAGAACTCTAAAAATGAAATGTTTGGAAATTTGAAATTGTAATTCCTTAGAAAACTTTCATACTCTATTCTCTGCAAGTAACAATCTCCTCCAGCATACAAGACCAGTAAGAAGCCAGTATTGGCTTCCTTCTGAGATTTGTTGTTGCTGAAATACTTCCATTTGAAAGGGCTGTTTAAAAAAACCAGTAGAGACACTTCTGCTGTGGCAGTAAAGCATGTCATGAAACATATATTGTACAAATAATTTCGCACCACTGAGACTTTTTTGGCTCACTACAACTTGACTATTTGCCCATATCTTGCACTTATAAATCCAGTAAACTTACTGAAATGTATTTTTAAAATGGCCTTAAATCTATATCACTTATTTGAAGGAAGAATAGAAAGCTTGTGTCTTCTTGCACTGATTTAAAAAAAAAAAAAAAAAAAGACCACTTCATTCCCTGCCTCCAGCTCAAAAGGTTAAGGTAGAAAATTGAAAGGGAAATGAGGCACTTCATACCGCAGTGGACAGTATACAAAACAGCTAATGCAAATACCACAGATGAATGGCAGTATGCTGTACATCACCCTAAAGAGAAAAAAAAAAAAAGAAAAAACCAAAACCAAGCAGCAAGGAAGCAATTTGAAACTCAGTATATACTCTGTGAGACTTTTAAATGGAAATAGATGAAGATTTTAGTCCACAGACATCCTGCTATCAGGCATTTTTTAAGACATGTAAAAATTTTGGTTTCTTCAGTTTTCAACACAAGCATTACAGCATTTGTTTTCTCAGTTTTATCCTTGTAAACAGAAACAGAAGCAGGATGTCCTTCCTGGGAGTTGGTGTTCGGATGACAGCAGACTGTAAGGAAGCCAAGGAAGTTGTCCATCTAGGAAAACTTCAGAATTGGCTGAATTCCAGATGAACAAGTCTGTCTAAATTGAAACTATTCAATCAATCACTGTCTGACTCTTCTTTATATTTGGCTCTAATAGCTTGGCCGTTCTGAAGGGGCATCTCTTCATAGTCACTCCTATGAAACAGACACATGTTGAAACTTTTGAACATGGTGTTCAGATAGAAGTTGAAATAAACAGTAAAGTTCTAAACTACATTGAGGCATCAAATTGTTACTTGGGTAAGAAGCTGGTATCTGTTTTTCTTCCTTATGGGAGCTGTGAACAACATACGATTTTTCTCCAGAGGACAATGCGTAATAGAAGTTATTCCAGTGAAAGCCGTTTTTCACATGGATTTGCACAGAAGCAAGCTGGCACTACCACTACTCATCTAAGTAACCAAAGGCAAGCTATCCCAGCATGGACTTGTTCAGGTTAGTGCAGTGTTGGTCCCATCCTCACTGTTCCAGTCACTTCAGCATCTTTGGTAAGAGGTGAAAACATCATGGGTGTGTTTCACTGTCTAGCACAGAGACATTGGGTTGGGATGGGTTTCAAGTGCTACTATAATTCTCGTATTACACAAAAGCACACAAATCAAGGAAGTTTTGCTAGACTCGATTATTCATAACTCAGTAAGTGCTGGAGACTTAAGAAGCACCACTCTCCTTCCCTGAAGCATTTACATGTGAGCTGCCTCTTTGCTAATTCCATCTGACTCCTGCTGTCCTTCCCAGTGTAAAAAGGAAGCCCTTTCCTTTCACAGCTCTTGCTGCTTTCACTCCATGACCTACCAGCATCATAATACTTTCTTACCTGTCTGTATTAGTGCCACGGCACTCCCTTTCAGAAACCAAAAAGAAGAAAAAACATGCATTCTCATTGTATTTCTGTCTCAGAAAAGGCTACATTTCTATTCTTCAGGCAGAAAACTTTCACTAACAAACCCTTCACTTAATTAATATGTCAAAGAGTATTACAAAAATAACACACCAAAAGTAACTCTCCATAGGTATTTTATAATCTTACCCATAAATCACATCATCATCTGAATCATTCAGCATAGAAAAAGCAGGATTGTCTTTCAACTGTGATTCTGGAAAATACAAATATGGGTTAATTTAGTGCATTAAATATGTGACTGTAGTTCTAACTCAACACTGTAGCAACAGACACAACAACTTCCAAGGCAGTCACAACCACAGTTCAACAACACTGTATCCAAATAGGAATTCTCTCCTTTAAATTCTCTACCCTTCAGCCACAGAATTATAGTGCTCTTAAGAGTTAAGGAGACAACATAATTATCTCATTTTTAGACAGATATTCTCCATGTTGGGTAAGTTCATTTCCTCCCCTGTGCAATTTCTTGTGTCATATTTCAACCTGCACATAAATTGATTATTCTTAATCGAAATTTCATATATATTTAAAAAGCACAGCCTTCTTGGTTATTTCTAAGCTACAAATATAGTAGACCAAAGTTGGAATCCCTTGACTGCAAGTCAGTGATTATCCAGTTATTTTCTAACCTTGTAAGAGATGAAGGAAGGACTTGTACCTTTATGGTGAGATGAAAAGAAACATGTACTTTCCAATTGCTGTTTATGACAATTCCCTCTAGCTTAAGGCCTTTATTTCTTGCATAATCTATGCTGCTTAGCTGCAGTTCATAGTTACATGCAAGTAGAATCCAATCTAGCAATTTGCCATAGCATCTTTTTCCTGGCAGCCTTTTACCTTCTGCTGTCTATGAATAAGTATTTCTGTAACCCAGCAGACGGTTTTCAACTTTATCTGCATGCAGCCAGTTCTTTTTCCATTCTGGATGGAAAAATAGCATTTTCCTGAAACAATTCTGTCCATCTCAACTCTAATAAGTTTAGAGAAAGGACCAGCTCCACTATTTAGTGCCTTCCCCCTGCAGGCTCTCAGCATACAAGATATGATTGGACAGGCTGCTAGATAATCTCATCTAGCATCCTTTCCCATGAAAGGCTGGGCCACAGCATCTTTCCAGGTCTCTTCCAACCTGGGCTCTTCTATGGTTCTGTATTTTGAACAGAACGCTTAAAGCAGAGAATGTACTCAGTACAAATATTTATTTTAAAGATCTTTATCTGTTAGAGAGGGAAATGCTTTATAATCATCATGTAAGTCAGACTGTATCCTCTACATAGGAATCTAAAACCAGAAGCGACACTCAATCCTTTATCTCCCTTTATATGGGCCCTGTGCAGCCCACCCCACAGCAAGTTCTCCAAAATTCTTCCCATATTAGAGATCAGTTTCACTCCTACTTTTCCAACAGCACGTTACTGATTTCAGAGTCCAGTTTGCCAGCATGCCAATGTATTAACTTTTGTTAGAAAGAAGTAAAAATGAAGTGATGTTGTTCCTTAAGGGCTCTCTGTGAGTCACTTCAAAGGTGACTCAAAGCATTACAGGCAAACATCATACTGGCTAATCAGTTGATTACATTTTATGTGTTCCTTCATATTTCCAATACTAATTTGCTCAGGAGCAGTGAATGCAGCTTCTGCTTATGTTAACCCAAAGCAAACCGGAACAGTAATGAGACAACCAAAATACAAAGACATTGCACTGCATCTGCTAATATGGCAGCTCTTGTCACCCACATTTGCCAGACAATGACTCACACTTACCATACAGTGCATTCTTGGAGGGAGAATACACGAAGGCTAATGTGTAGAGATAAAAGTTCAATAAACCGTAAAATGATAAGAATTCTGCTGGTAGTAAGTGTCAAGGATATTGCTCAGGATATATGTATAGTTCCATACATATTAACTTTGGAAACAAGACCCAACCCATACACAGGCTGTTTCAATGGAAAGAATGTTTACCTTACTGAGAGCATGAATGGCTAAACAAAACTGCATGTTTTAAATTCAGCGACAACTAATCTACTCAAGCTATTTCAAGGTAAAGCTCCCACTGAAAACAGAGCTTTAACACAAGTAACATCAAGTACAGTCTGCTCTTGAGCAGTGGAGTGCATGATCAAATAGCTCTTCTTTCAATGCTGAAAGAAAGCAGAGTAAGTTGGGTGTTCAGGTGGGTTTAGTTTGGTTCATTTTTTAAAAAGTTCTTCCTTAGCACAGTGATGAAGGAGGAAGGAGAAAGGACTACAGGTGGATAGAACTCTGAAGATGGTTTCTTGCCACTGTTTTGGGTAAATACTAAAGGTTTTACATATTGTTTTCTCCTACCTCCCAATTCATACCTAAGCTGATCAGTAGCCAGACCAGCTGCAGTCACACAAGCACTCTCAGAAAGTAGAATGAATTAGGATCTCAAGGTTCATGGCCAGGAATACAGGTCATAATCCTGTTGTCAACAGACATCAGAAATAGTCTCTCCCAAGGCACTTAAATTATCTGTTGTGACCTGTATCACATGTAGACTTGGACCAATACACAAATGCATTTTCAGTGGCTTCAAAACTATTAATTTCTCCTATTTTAGTATGCTCCATGACAACTGGTAAATATAGAGCAAACAACTAAGGCAGCAAATACAGCCAAATTTGCCATAATATCTCATTAAAATTAGTTAGATTTGCACCAGGCATGCATATCTAAGTCTTCATTCCTCTTGGAGAGTATCACAACCAGTTGTGATGCATTGTGTCCATAGTGGACACACTAGACTGAGACTGTCTAGATTATAACCTTTATGAAGAGCCATTACAAAATGCTGACAGGAAATCTCAAACAAAACAGACTCAACTTCAAGAGTCCACCTAGAAGTCAAAGGTCACAGTCCTAGGTACATCATTTTAAAGTACCTTCTGCATGACAACAGATTAACATTCCCACTTGAGCAGTATCACAACACAAGGATATAATTCTGATAATGAGTTGACAGCTCAGCAACAAAGTTGTCCTGTAGAACTTGTGCTCCAAAGCGTAGGTACAGTATAACAATGCTGTGGGGAAAAAAATAAAGCATATAGGTGTACTGTGTCCTTAGGCTGCAAAATTGAAACAGTAGGTTGATAGAAGAGTGTATGAGAGAATAAGTATGTTAATATGCTGACCATTTATTTTAAGATACATTTGCTTTGCTAGGTCTAAATTAAGAATGATTCTTTTGTGATTAAAAGTTAGTACTCAGCTGAGAAAAGAGGAAATCCTTAGATTTCATCCATTACAGACAATCCAATAGTCAACAGCTATTTGAAATAACAGCTTGGTGTGGGGAAAACAGATATTAACAGTAATGTAAGAAATTAACTTTTAACTTCTGCTTTGACTAAGTGAAGCCTACAAAACTCCAGAAGAGCTCTGCCAAGTGACCTTCTAAATCTTGTGCACGGCCATGGTAATCGAAATAATATAAAGTTAGCTCAAAAAGCCTCAAGGGTTAAAAAATTAGGAAATGCTTGCCATCACAGTAATATCAAAAGGCATTCTTCAGTTTCACTGACTATTTTATTAGCAACAAAATGTATTCAAAGCCCTGAAAAAAGGTTAGAAAAGTTACAGTACTGACAAATGTACTTTGAAAAGCCTTACCTAATGACAAGCACTACAAAGGTTAATGCAGTCAAGAATTTTAACCTGAGATCTGAAAAAGATTAAGAAAAGTTGTTATCAGTTAATTTACACCTACATCTAGGAGAAGCAAGCCAGTTTGGGAAGAATCAAAAGAAATATTCCTTACCAACATACGGCATGTTTCGTAGTTCTGAGCATGCCCTCACTATCAGGAACAAAAGGTAGAGAATGTATGTGGTTGCCACCACAAGGAAGAAGATTTTCATTCCCTGTAAGAAAAGTGTTAGGTTTTATTATTTAATAAGATTTCATCTATTCCTTCTTCCATCAATAGAAATCATTAGTCACCAAAAGCACAACACAGAATGGTCCATTTATGCAGGGAAAGTAGGCTCATGAAACAAGGATGGTAATACAGTCAGGTAGGTTTTGGGCAATGTAAAGAAAGGAAACTTAATAGAAGCCAGATTTTGTTAACTGAGTTCAGAGTTGGCTGAATCTCAATAATTTTCTAAAAACACAGCTCCCAAGAACAATACAAGGACCCATGTACATCAAATTTTCCTTTAAAACAAGAAAGTCTGAAATTTACTAGGGTAGGGGACCTTGGCAGGAGTTAAGATGTACAAAACTGACTTAATAACAGACTTAATTTTTTTTCTTTCAATCCAAACAGGCAGTTTAGTCAGTTTAGTCTGTGACTAAACTTGTGGTGTTTAGTCTCCAGATCTGCAAGACAATTTACTTTTCTCAATGGGATGGATCTCAATATGGTCTATGCATGATCTAATGCAAAAACAAAAGTAATCTAGTCAGAGTAAGACCATCTGACCAGCACATCTAACACATCTAAATTGTGTTATAGATTTTTATAGAAGAACAAACCCCATTTCCTTGTATTGCCTAACTGCACCTGACAATTGGACAGCAAGAAGACGTTTTTTACTTACCTGGAAATTACCTGTGTCAACCCTGTATTGATATGTAGGATCATGTACTTCATTCACGCTAGAAGAGATTCAAAATTAAAAGGGGGTACATGCACAATTCCAGACAATGTTAAAAAGACATACTGACCAAGAAACCCACTCACAAAGAAAAGGTTTAAGGTTACTATGCAGAGTTTATAACAAAAGGGTGTGGCTGTATAAGTTGGTGCAATGCCATTAAGTCCAATGGAGTCACGACAATTTACTATATATAGCAAACTAAAATTGAAGAAATATGGAGGATTTAAATTGTGATCATGTCCAATGTCCCCACTTGTTTCTTAGAAAATGTGTGTCTTGTAAATTCCAACAAACCTTCAGGATTCCTACAAGTCTTCAGGATTCAGTGTTTACATTTTATCCTTA
Organism: Corvus brachyrhynchos; assembly: GCF_000691975.1. Classification (NCBI taxonomy): domain Eukaryota; kingdom Metazoa; phylum Chordata; class Aves; order Passeriformes; family Corvidae; genus Corvus; species Corvus brachyrhynchos. The sequence continues at coordinate 23,730,186 of NW_008239110.1, read as the reverse complement.
GGAAACTGCAGCATGAGACCTTCCCTCATAGCAATTTTACTAACAGCATGAGCATTTCCTGCAACTGCACTGCTTTCAACAAGGTACAATGGCAAGGAGAAGGTTAGAAGGTATCTCCCTTCTGAGAGGTAAAATAAGAGGCAAACACTTGAGACTAAAACAGGATAGAAACAACAAATGTACTAAAATGGATGAAGTTTTCTGGGTGGGGAAGAGTGACACCTTTATGTTGACACAACAAATTGGAAAAAAAGGAGAACCACTAAACCAAGCAAAAGAACAGAGTTTTGAGTAAAGACAGCAGAGCTTGAGCCATGTCAGTACCAGCTGAGCAGGTATAATAGTCCAGAAAGTCTGGTCAAACTATGTCATAGTTAAGTACAGACAAACTGTTGCTTCAGCTACTAAAATTTAAATAAATTGAGACATAGCACTGGAGTGATTCTTGTAGGGAGCCACAACATATTGACAAAGTAGTGATTTCTAGATCGCACTCAGATTTATGAAATTATTTACTACTAGCTTGTCCATGGAGAACTGTTTTCAATCAGTCACAATTTGCAGAACAGGAAGAGGTAAGAATTTGAACTCTGTTCCTGTATCACAATCAGAGCATTAACAAATAGATACCACTAGGTATACACAATCTTCTCATTCTTGAACACTCTCAGCTCATACTTGTGCACTACATTTTAAATTACTTACGTTTGCCATATTCCCAGTGTAACAGAGGCCAGCCACAACAGTCCAACAATAAAGAATTTGGGCAGATAGAAAGTTAAGCACTTCCTTTCCCCCTGTTAGGAAAACAATAGTGTGGTGAAGGTGTGAACCCACATTTGAGATTTTATTCATTCTTGACAGAATAAAGTAACTATCATCTTTGTGTCACTCAACATGAACTGGATTAAGAGATTAATCTTCTGTATTTTTATCCTGCACAAGTGACTAGAGAAGACATTATATTGCATCATCATTTGTGTTCATAAGATGAAGTAGAGTTGGAGCATCCTATTTATAAGGTCCCACATATTTCACTGATAATGTAAATACACGAATAGGCTCCAGAATTCCTATTTCTCTTACACAGTATTTTAAAGTAGTTTAAAAAACCAATCAACTACAACATACAACATCAAAACTCTTCAAGCAAGAACAAAGCATAATGGTATCATAATTCTGATGACTGTCCCGTCTGTTTCATTTAGGCTTGGCAGACTCAAAATAATCTACTTCACCATAAATCATTAACTCCAAAGCTTCATATGTCACATTGTATTTTAGGAATAAAATAAATGTCTGTTTTGTAAGAATTTGGTTTCACTTTTGTTACCTTTTGAGAGAACTGAACAAAACAAGTCCTGTCTCCTCGCTAAGTAGAAGACAGTGTTGTATCCCTTACCTGTACTCTTATACCATGGTAGACACAAAGCCAGAACAACAACAATGCACACAGAAACAGTGACTGGAATAGATCATCCAGCATTCCAGGAAACCAGCTGTTCACCAGAAAAGAAAGGGGGAAAAATGGATCTGTAACAAAAAAAGGGGAAAAAAAAAAGAAGAAGTCAAACAGAGAGGAAAAAAGCTTTCATTATGAAAAGTTAAGCAGAATCTATCTACAGCAGAACAAAAAACCCCTAGATTTTTCAAATTACACGACTAACTGAAACTGAAGTTTCAGCAGCAACCCGCTCTGCTGTAGAAACTCAAATGGTTGCCAGCATTTCTAGAAGATGTCAGGTTTTATTAGATTTTCTACTAAACCGCTGTTAAAGGTGATGACCTAAAAATTACCATACGATGACTAAGATGCAAATATTCTTTTGGTACTGACAGAAAGTGCTAGAATTTGATGTGTTTTACTGGACTAAAAGTAGCCTCCATTTTTAACTAAAGTGTGAGTATCTAAAAAATGAAGAAGACAGCAGACAAACAGAAACTGAAAGGTTCAGTATGGTAGGCACCTATTCCAATCACGGCTTTAAACAAATAGCTGACATTCATGTGACTGAGAAGAACAAAATCCACCTACTCCTTATGCCCTTGAATTTGCTACACTTGGAAAGGGTTTGTTTTTTAAATTTAGTTTTCTGAAGCCATACAAACAGCTGCTTATAAGTTCAAGGAGAAATTTCATTTTGCCTTCTCTTTCTTTTTTTTTCTACTTCTTTTTTAAAAAGGAGGCTTTCTAGAAATTCCAGGATACGAGTACCGTTGTAAAGTAGCAATAGAGGAAGTAGGATGGACATCCATTTCTGTTCAATACCCCAGTCTCTCATGGAGAATTTCCGCAGGGAATGTGCAAACAGACACTATAAAACAACAACAACAATTTATAAGGAAGGCATACAGCCTTCAATGGTTTAACCAGAGCTAAGAGAGAGCACAGCACATTGCAAAGGCTACTTCATGAGGTCTTTGCCACTGAGAACACTGTAAAACAGGAGCCAGGTCTCCTCGTTTCTACTTAAAGTTTGCTTGCTGACCCCAATGCAAATTACTTAATTCCTCAAGCAAACTAAGAAGTAAACCAACCAGTACATGAAAATCAACATTATGGGGAAAAAAAAATGTTGCCTCATTACTGGTCACATACTATCAACAACTTCCACTTGAATTCACTTTTTACAAAGCAGACTGCATTTTATATTCAGTTACCTCCTGAGCAACATCATCTATGTGCGAAAAATGCTATGCAAGTGTGCAGGACTTTGATGTCCCTACTCTGGAAATTCTGGATTTTAGATTTTATGTTGGTTTTTTTTTTTTTCCAAACACTTATTCTCCAGGAGGCAAGACAGGTTAGAAAGGATACATCATCTAAATCATAGCATAATTTAGGTTGTAAGGGACCACTGGAGGTCACCTGGCCCATCTTCACATGCAAGGCAGTGATAATTTTAATGTTAGATCAAGGTCATATTCAACTGAGTTTTGCTCATTTTCAGAGACAAAGAGCCCATACTCTGGCCATCCTATTCCAAAGTCTGAACCTACCTACACTGCAAAGAAAAAAAAAACTTTTCTTTAGCATCTCATCACAATTTCCTTTGTCTAAGCAGAATTTTTTTTCTGTTTAATCCAAAACCAGAGTTTAGAAAAACAAGTTTTCCCATTTATCCTATTTTCTTAATGTCCCTTCAATACCACTTGTAAAAACATAATAGCAGCAACTATGAAATACGTTAAGTGTTTCAGAAATGTTTTTACAGCCATTCAGTGATATGTTAACTTTGCTGCCTGGGGTTAAATTACTAAACACAGCACTGCAGAGCAGCTGCCTCCATACTAAACTCCAGAAAAGCTGAAACAAAATCTTACCGTGACCATAAAAGTAAGAACTACAAAAACAAATCGGAACCATATTTCCACTTGTGAAAAAGTTGGATTATAGGTCTTCCACTACAAGAAAACAGAAGAGCCCAATGAATGGTATTTTGACAGACTACATACGACATCAATAATTAGCGCTTTATGCAGATACTGAAAAGTTCTGTGGCTTTTCAAAATTTAAAGGTACAACCAAATTCCACTATGTCACCAGGGAAAGATAAATTTGTACTCACAGGACTATCTGATAAAAAAATAAGCAAAGCAGCCTAATGGCAGTGCTTCTCTTTTATCTTGCCACTTCATAACATACTCGGTGCTGTCATATGTTAAAGCACTCTCAGGACAAAAAGGATAGTCTTCACTGATTTCAGTTGCACTTTCAATCAAATGAATTGAATGTCAATAAATGAGTAAATCCAGTGTGTTCTTCTGTACTACCAAGGTCAATGCATAAATTGATTATGAAGAGGTCAAAAAGGTACAGGGGTACTTCTGTAAGGGGTTTGTTTTCTTAAAGCTTCCTCACTTGTCTCAGAAGTTAAAGAAAGGATAACTTATTACAAACACAGAAATCTTCACATGGGTTAAGGGGGAAAGACTCCTTCTTCTACTGTAATTATTAGAAGGGCATAAATATTAATTATAACATGTCAGTTTGCATAAACTCTGCTCTGTTGACAATTTATCTCATACCTGGCATGCTTCTGAAGCCATTTTTGAAATGTAAACTCCCTGGCACAATATATGCTCTGCTCATATGAACAAGAAGCTTTACCTTTCAATGTATTAAATCTGTCAACCTCTTTCTTGTCTTTTTAAACTGTAAATGTAGAATGAAAATTATATGTAGAGAAACCTATTATGCAAAAGGCAATCCATTGATTTCAACTGAGATCACCATAAACAACTGTAATAATGAAATAAATATGACAATGTTAGTTGCTGCGGGAAAGTTTGGGTTGGGGTGGTTTTGGGGTTACACACAGGGCTGCCTTAAAGGCAGCCTGCAAAGCAAGATAATAAACTGTACAACTACAAATGCCCCAACACTTTGTTCTGTTTGAAATCTGGCACTAAATAAAGAGTTTGTGAGCTTAGGGGTTTTTTCCCCCCTAGAGCTTATTTTTAATTATGTGCTTTATGCATTAGAATATTAAAAATATTAATATTTAGAAAGTTAATTCAGTATATTAAAAATATTTTTCCTTTACAGTAAGATTTTTGGTTGCAACCTGCTCTCACACACTGAATGCTATATACCATAGTAACCTGTGTTATAAACTTAGTTCAGTTCCCTCTTCTCCCAATGCAAATGTTTGTAAATTTCTTCCTGGAGTCAATCAATACACATGATATAAGTGTTTTATAAGCAATCTTTAGCACTATGAACTGAGATAGTTATTCCACTGGAGGTCATTTTAGTGAGTTATTTTAGTAACCTGCTTGTGTTAGCTGAAAAAAAATAAAAATTCTCTTCCTCATAAGCACAGCACCCCCCAAAAAAATCTCTTCATTTTTCTTTGACTTTGTTAAACCTTTCCAGCCCACACTTTCATGAAGTCTGGAAAATTTTGATAATTCTGATATACCTCCTGGAGAGGCTGAAAAAAATACCATCCTTCAGACAGGCAACATCTCTATAACCAAATGCAGAAAATTGGATTTCTAATCTAGCTTGCCTATTGTAAAAAGTATCTCCCAGCATTCAGACTAAATTTATGTTACAGAAAACAGCAGTAGTAGTTCTGAGAGAAAAATTTTTCCTTACAGAGTTTAAAAAATTGGTCTAGACCCTTATCAACAGTAAATGCTATAACAGCTCTGACATGAGTAGTGACAGAAAAAATAATTATGGTACATTTTTTTATTTATCTTCAAAAATCTGATACTTCTTTGTTACAGATAAAGCACACTTCTACGGCATTAAAGAGACTTCTTTTACTAGTACAAAGCTTTATACTTACTGTGAAAGTAATATTCTGGATGGTGTACGTTAACTTTAGATCTTCAAAGCTAACAAATACGTTGTACTGAGTGTAGTTCAGGTAGCCCAGATGAGCAACAATGATTTCACTGCATTTCTGTGAACACACACAGAGAATAGTACATAGAAGGCTTCAAATTATTCCAGAACATGCGCTCTTCGTACAGGTTGGAGAATTTGTTTCTAAATGGTTCAATATTGATGATATTTATTATATAGCTCACCAATCTCAATCAGTCTGATCAGGACTTTCTTGAAAGATACCAGAGAGAGCAGAAGATACTGATAAAGTCAGTCAGGTGGATCAATGACTGAACAATAAACAGGGCCAGCTTTTCACTTAAGCTGGTGAAAGCAACTGCTTTCAGCACCAGGATGGATCTGAATAACTCTGTCGGGTCAAGCTGAAGAGATGGGGCTATCCTGTACTAACTCATTTTTTAAAGTTAATAAGAGAAAAGATAAAAGCCAAGTATATTGCTCTCTTGGCTGTGTAATTAAACCTAATGGAGCACTAGTAATTAATTTCTGCAAATTTCATTGATATGTGCATATATCTATATAAAAATAAAACACTTGACTTACTATATATGCTTATCATAAAAAACTTCAGCTATGGCCTTCCTCAAGGATTTGCATCTGGAGAAGCTGGATTGGATGTCTTTAATCTTAAAAATTTCAGTGCAAATTACATTAGAATATCCAAACATTCTTTCACAGTGACAAAAAAATTTAGCTTTTTCAGAACACAGTAGCCAGCTGATTTCAAGCAGACTCTGCAAGGTGTTGGAGAAGAATTTTTCTCTCCTCTGGAAGCTCACAGCCAATCTTCTGCTACAAAATTCCTTTCTTCAGTACTGCTAAATCTGTTTAGTGACTGAACAGGACCCACTGATTTACTGGCAAAGAGCAACTCTAACAAGAAAAAGGGGTCTTTAACAGGCAGTAGACAGAAGTCACAGAAGTAAACAGAAAAGTGATGGACAGGCAGCTGTCTTGTCAGCATCACTGCCCACATTGCCACTACAAATAAAACTGTCCTGTAGACTTTTTCCTGAGACGTGTTTAACAGACACATTCTTCTTATTTGCAGTGTAAGTAGCATGCACACAGATTTAAAGAAAATGCAGTACACCAGAGCTTTTTTTAAGCAAGTACATACTTGCGCACAACTGAGTAATCTTGTCCGATTATGAACCTGGTTGTTAACATATGGTGTGCTTCCATCCTTCACCACTCCCAGTACTTTGACTGTCACAGTCACATTCTTCTTGAGGGATACTGGAATTAAAACAGAAAACATTAATCTATTGCTACATGCAGAAATGAAATCTCACATAGAGTTCCAAAATCATTTAAAATACATATGCTATCCAAATACTACTCAGACTTACTCAGTTATACATTACTGGAGTAGGGGTATTTTTATATATAGGCAGTAAGTCACAAGCCCTTTACTGAATCTTGACAGATTAACAATTACTAATACAGTATTTCTCACATATATACAGGGAAGCTTTATTGAAAAATCAGTATCATTACAATCTACACACTTAATTCCCCCCAAAATGAAGAAAGAAATACACATATTATTTAGATACTACTGTTTTCACAGAAATAACAACTTTTCCCCAACTCCTGTTGCTTCCAATTCAATCAGTGCTGTCCATGTCTTTACCAAGGGAGGGGGGTGAAGTGGAAGAAAAGCATATCAGAGGAAAAACCCACCAACCACAGCCAGAAAGCAACAGGATCGTGCGTAACAGATGAAATTAAAGATACAATAGACAGGTTGCTATAGCAATTTCCTGAGAATTAGGTAGGAGTCTCACCATCGTGCTGGTCCAACTCAACTACGCAGGTCAGCCACAGCTGCTGGTTGTAAGTTGACAGTGGTGGCGAACTTAAATTAAATGGCTTCAGCTGTAAAAAACCCCACAAAGTTAGCACCAGCCTTTACACTGTTACATGACATAGCTGTAGTTACAACGATGAAAGGCATGTCAATCATGTTTGTGAGAATGTTTTTGAGAAGAGATTTATATGTGCTACTCCATGGACAGTGTGATAAGCAGCTGACATAGAAGTCTTACAGAGAAGTAGTTTAAACAGCACATTTATTTTGCACAGCACTGCAGTAAGGAAAGGTATGACTACCTAAAGCCCATCAAAGCAGCAGCAATAAAACAGGAATTCAGATATGAAAAACAAAATCCTGAGGCCTAGCCTGAATATAAGAAATAATTTTAGCACTTTACTTCAAAAATCAGATTTGTGGGCCTTCATCTGCTACACAGTTTTAAACTTGTTCAACTATAATTACAAAAAAGCCCTGTTTTCCACTAGGTTTTCTAAAAATCCCACATTCAGTTCAAAAGAATGCAAGATATCATTAAAGATAAAACCTACATGCAAGAAAGACTTCTCTAATTTGAAATCAAGATGTATTTTAAAAAAAATAAAATCCACCCACAGTACTGTATCAATCCAAACATATAGAGGTGACTAATAGGTTAAAAAAATGTCCCAGAGTATTTAAAAAAAATCCACAACAAAACCTTTTTAGTGCTTTCACAAAAAATACTTTAGATACTAAGTTGATAGTGAAGAGCCAGACAAACAAAAATGCAAGAACTGAGAACCAAAATATGAAAGCATTTAAGAACATGTGAATTTTCCTGTTAGAAAGCCAGATCCCGTATCTTGGTCACATGATAGTGAACAAATAACAAGAGAAAGAAGTATTTCTTTACAGATGATAGAACGGGAAATCACAAGAGAGACATCATTAGTTGCCACTGAGTGTATTGTTTTTCAATGCATGTTCTCAATTTCTGTTTCTGAACTCCCTACAAGAATCTCCAACATTAATTCACCAGGGAAAAACTCATGCATTTCTTTATCAGAAACTGCCTAGTGCAGAAACATCCTAGAATTCTCCACCTGACCTGCTCGCAACAGGAAGAGACCAGAAACTGCTGCTGGGCTACTCATGAGGTAACACAGTGGTAGTACAGTATTACATGTTCAGCTTCAAACTGGAAAGCACCACTAAGACATTTAGAATAACTGGAGGAAAGGAGGGAAATGTTTAACATTACTAACATTAAATACAGCCATTCATATAATCCAACAGTATTTATTAACTCTTACCTTTAGGCTGTTATTTAAGTCAGTTCTTGCTACAGAAGTTTCAATTACATTAGGACCTTTACAATATATAAGAAGGAAGAGAGAAAATAATATTGAAGTATACATATTACTGATAAATAATGATGTAAATACAGGCTTTCAAAAGACTGTACAAAATACCTCCCTGCAAAGCAAGTAAACAGTATTCCACTTTTCAGATGTTTCGGATAAAGGGTAAAGCGCTTGGATATTTCAATATAATTTATAAATCTGACCTGCATGTTCCTTTAAGCATCTCTGCCATAGTATTTCTAGGAATGATTAAATTGGAAGTAAATTATAAATCAAGAACTCCATGTCAGAAGCCCTGAACGTGTACTCTAAACTACTACAACAAACCACACAATATTTATATACATATATCCCAAGGTTTTTATGGGAGTGCAGTCATGAAAGCACTCAGCTACAGAAAAAGCTACCTAAGCACCGGTGGTTCTGTTGTTACAGCAACTCAGAGGTCAACAAGGACTGCAGAAAACACCTGAAAAAACTGCACGTTAAATAGCAGTACAAATTTTCCATGGCCAAACTGTTACCGCTACCTGGCTTACACGGAGCACAGTGTCCGTAATGCGCTGCACTCAAGGCTCAGGTACCAGGGCAAATGCATCCCATTGTATTTGGTGCATGATGCTAAAGCCTTTTTAAGTACATGTAGTACTTGCCTATACAATCACAGTAACAGCACTTTCTGACTAATGATGGATTTTCATTGCATTGGTCTGTTTAAGCCAAGGTATCACATGTTTGTTTAGCAACAATTCTCAATTTACTCAGATTGGCCCCCTCCTTTTCTACAGAAAACTGGGCTATCATATATTATGTGTATCATCACATCAATAAAGAAAACTGCATGGAAGCTGTATAAGCAATTTCTCCTGCAGCAGACAATCTATTTAATAAATAATTTCATGTCCAATTGTAGTCAGAGATGCTCAGCTCGTTATCAGAGCTTTTCTGCAACCACTCCTCCAATCACTCTGGATATGGACACACACACACACTTAGCATGTACTGACCAACACATCCACTCACACCCTACTGTATGCAGTAAAGGGGAAGCAATAAAACCATAATTTATGTTAGAAGAGACATACAGAGGACATCTAGTTCACACCCTTGTTTAATTTGATCAGGTTGCTGAGGGCCATGTCCAGTGAAGTCTCTAACATCTTTAAGGACAGAGACTCCCACAACCTGTCTGGGAAACCTGTTCCAGTATTTAACCACCATTATAGTGAGAAAAATTTCCTAATATCTAACTGGAATTTCTTGTGTTCCAGCTTGTGTTGCCTTTCCCCCTATCATCATGCACCTCTGAGGAAAGCCCCATCTTGTGTGTATCCCCTGATAAGGTGGTTCCAGACGGCGGTCCAATTTCCTTTTTGATATGCAGGAGCATGCGGTACTGAGGAGAAGAACGCACACGTTTTTATGTACACAAAACATGAAAGGACTAAACCAGGAAAGTGACAGGGAAGAGTAGGCAAAGATCTGTGACTATACAGCAGGTTGTGAACACACAGAGATGATGTATAGCAGGATAACTGCATGGAAGCTGTATAAGCAATTTCTCCTGACACGAGCAGGACATAAACACCTGTATTTGGGCCAGTAAGATCCCTCTGTCCAAATGGTCTCTCCCTGTATATATTTGGTCTGGTAATTTAACGGAATTTATTAATCCTCAAAATATGCTCTTTCAATCACAAACTCAGTATTACAAAAATTATGCAAGAAAAGCAGTTTCTCACAAAAACCAAATACTTCAAAGTCACTACGGAGAAACAATGGAAAAGAAGGAAGTTTATAAATGAGCAACATGGGATCACTGTGCAAGAAGTATTTTAGGTTAGCTGTCATGAGAGCTCTAAACGTGCAGCACTGCTTGGGCTCCTGCAACCGCTCTAATAACAATATTAACCATCTTACAGACTTAAAAGGAAAAATTAAGAATTTCAGCCATCACAGACAGAATTTCATATTAGACTTGCAGTGCAACATCACCAACAGCCACCCCCTATAAAATCAGTTCTGTATCATTGAACTTTTCAGTTCTCAAGTACATATAAACCAGATTTTTGAAAGGCATTTTTTGTTTTAAAAAGCATAATTGAGTTTCAGTAGGTGTTCACAGTTGGTGAGCCATCACGTCAGTAATTAAGTCTTGATAAAACAAATAGAATTAGCCTTTTTTAAGGTTGTTTTTTTTTTTTTAATCGGAAGATAGGAACCAATACTGGAACAGAGAAATCACAGCCAAATTTTTAAGGACAACAACCAAGCAAATAATGAAGTTCTAGTGCTATAACTGCTACTTCTCCAGCAAATGATACATAAAAGCTTTTTAAAGCAACTGACCAAAATGATGCTGTGGCTGTATTACTAATAAATGAAGACTACTTTAAATAGTTATTGTTTTTCTTTTAGTCTTGCTCACTTAACAGAATCACAGACAAAGGCAAAGAACCACCCTGAGGTGATGAACTGCACAGCTACAGAAAATGAGTTCTGCACCTTGGATTTCCTTTGCACTTGTCTCACCCCAAAGATAACACAGACCCATTGGGAAAAGGGAAAGAAAGTGAGTGCAACTTGGAAAAAAGACCAAACAAGTCTGTCTGTCTTGGGTTACAAGAACTGTCTTTATTTCTCAGATGAAAAGCAAGATTTCTGCCAGGCTTCCCGAACTACAAGTAGAGATGTAGAGTGTGGTCAGTGGCATATTCAGGTAGCACAGAAAATATGGGGGTATCTCCCACACTTGCATTTACTTAGCGGGTTTGGTGAACTTTTCTCAGACTGTACCCTTTAATGAGGGAGCATTCTGTTGTTAGGGCCTCTCCTTCTATTCACAGGAAGCAAGCAGCTGTCAAGAAAAGCCACGAGGAATATCACAGTAATTGTTCTGTGAGTCTCCTCCCAAGGTAAACAGCATTCTTTTAAAAATATTTAAGTTATAATGAATTATGTCAGCCAAACTATCCAGCAGACCAATCTTACAAGGAAGAGAATCCCACAGCCATGCCAGGTCAGGTTCTGCTACTGATTAAGAACAAAACACTCAGTTTTGTCTTCCAGGAGCATTGCTTTTTGCCTAGTCTTACATAAAACACCTTTCTTTAATTTCTTGCAGCCTGGCAGTATAAGTACACAACTACAAATATGGTTCAATTTTAAAGCCAAATAGCCAAATTACACTAAAGTAAATAATTCCTTTTTTCCCCTTTATCATTCATATAAAATGTGCTTTTGCAAATGTGTTTATGCAGTATTTTAGGGGCCAAATAATGCCCTTCAGCATCCTTCAGCAAGTCACAGGAATATCAGCAGTTAACCTTTATGAACTGAAAGCATATTTAGGCCTTCGGCTGCTATAATAAATCAAACAGCAGGAAAGAAGGTTTTATTTCACAGACAAATTTTATTATTTAAGGCTATTATGAAAAATCTATTCCCTACAAGGCACAGATGGGCACAAAAAGCCTGAACAGCTGTCTCCAATTAATCTGCCCTTCTTTCCAAGGCTGGCAGGACTGGATGGCTCCCAGGCCTGGGCAGCCCTTCTCCCTCTAAAGGAGGTGAAGGACAGGGCAGAGGTAGAGACAACCCAACAGACAGGTCAAAAAGTGTCAGAGAGCGGCACAGGAGAACACACTGGACATGCTGGGTGATGTGGAAGTCAGCAGCAAATCGGGGAAGAAGATAACAACCTAAAGTAATTCTTATATAGGGAGTGGGTTGCTTACTGACTAGTGATGCCTGAGATGGCCACCTAAAAACAGAGACTAGACAAGAATAAGGGAACAAAGGTACTTATTTGAAGGGCCTTCAAAGGCACACCTCGGGCAGTCAAAAGGCTCCACCCAAGATGGATCCTGAGTCACGAGTTCTTCACACTTTTGTAAGTTTGGTCCATTTGCATATCAGGATCAATTTTCCAATTACAACTTCAGTTAATGATGTAATTTCCCCAAGTTTACTCCCCTTCTTACAACGTTGGTTCACACATTTTGGGCCTAGGACAATCTGGGTGTCCTTGGAAAGCAAGCTTGGAGAGGCTTGTTATGTCTAACCAGCATGAGAGAACCGTAGCTAGCAGCCACAAGAAACTTCAGAGTTACACACTAGGCAGTATGGATTTGAAAAATATAAAAATTAAAACCTAAGGAATCACTAGCAGTCCCTCCCTTCCCCTCTACCTGTCTGTCATTTCTGTATTGATAAAGCTCTCCTGACAGCACAATATTAGTATATTTAACACTGCCATGGCAGCACACTGACTTATTTTTCAAGAATGTTTTAGCCCTGGAAAAGCCCTCTGGCATGAAATAAAGAGGGCTCCCTTGCTTTTCAACTCCCTAGTGATACTGCGTCTTTGTTGACCAGACTACCACAAATCTCTCTGATCTCCAGGAAAAGCACCCAGGCACTAACTGCTTAGCCTCCCAGGTCACATCAGGACTCTTCCAAAGATCTTCGAAACCAGAGACCTAAGCTCACACATTTAACAAGTGAAGTTCGTATTTTTACACTAAAATATTTTGTATTTCTGTGGCATTTATCACCCAAACATTTAGAAGGCTTTACGAACAGTTATCAGTGTCCTCACAGGAAATTACGTACTAGCACCACCACTTTACAGACAGAAATACAAAGAATTAATGTAGCAGTCTGCTGAAAAATTATGTTACAATGAAGCTGTTTTGTTTCATTTTACTGACTCTCCCCTGCAAAGCAGTTGCAAATGCTAAGTCTTTGTAGGTAGTACTCCCATGAAAAAGTGAGATGGAAGAAACACTTCCCTGTCCCTTGCTCAGACATCTCAGGAGCAGTAAGCTCATTAGCACTTAAATACATCCATAAATACCAACAGGTTTAGACAAAATGTAGGAGAACTGTAATCTTTTAAAAAGAGAACATCCTTACCTGCTATTCCTATGAAGACTGTCAGACCAAAACAAATAAAGAATACTACAAAGACCAGAACAAAATGCCTTTTGGACAGTGTATACAATCGCATCGGGGCCAGCCTACAGGAAGCAAAAGAACCACAGAATTAGTGTCAGTCATATTTCTAAAGGGTCAGAAAATAGACCCCATTCATTCTTCAACAAAGAAAATTAAACCAAACTCTGAGGTAACATGTAACACTAAGAAAAATAATATTAATGCTGCTTCATAGAGCAAGGATAACAACACGAATTATTAAACATATATATGTGCACACGTATCTGTGCTCCACAATGTATGAATTTTGCCCATTCTTTTTATGCTAGGGTTTTCTATTGTCCTAAGACTTGAGCAATAGAAAACATTTGTTAGAGGGAGAAAAAGTTGTGGTTTTGTTATTTCGTACATAATTAAATAAAATAATTTAAACATCCAAGACACTATGTCTCTTGCAATGACAGCTTAATTTAAAGGGACAGACATCACTAAGAACCCAGTTACCTGCACAGGATCTTGAAGAGCTGTCTATACCCCATAAATATACTTCACCCCTGCAGGATCATCCCTAACAAGGAGTAGGGCAGAACTCCAGATCTGCTAGATGTGCATGCTCAGGCTTTGAATTCTTGTCTGAGCTCCACCAAAGCTTGGGAAATAGAAACCTGAACTTAAGTTTACTATTGGACACCTAAAATACAAATACACATACAAACAATGTCATCTCTTGCACTATGCTTTGGTGGTTATCATTAGGTTAAAGACAAAATGGAAGGGGGGGGAGGGCAGGGTGTATTCAAAATACCAACTGCATTCCCTGGAGAACAGGTAACTTCCAGTTCTGTTAGCCTAAGGGAAATATGATCAAATAATTAATCCTAGATAAGGTATCCCTCCTGTATCTTCCTTTTTGTTAAACACATAATTCAAAAAATTCTTGAGTTACACCAGAACTGAGCCACTATATACCTGGCTTTCTACTGCTGTTCCAGTAGGTATGATCACAGGAATCTGTACAGTTTACATGGGAAAGCTGTAGGACTGGGGGGCTGATGGGGTGTATGAGCACCATGGCAAGAAATGAAACTGTAAGACTTCAATGACAGTGCTCCCTTTTAGCTTGGAATAAAACAACTTCTTTTTGCCAGCTGAATGGTGCTCTTACTGGTTCACCACATTAGCAAAGAATTGCAGAAAAGGTGGTGAAATTCTTCCCATAAGCCCAGCCTGAGCCCTGGGACCAGGTACCACATGCTGCATGCATGGCAGCCCTTAAAAGCAAAGCAAACAATTCACTTTAAACCAGTACAAGCCTTTGTTTTCTTTGAGAATCACTACATTCTCTCCAAATGAAGCACTAGCAAAAAAAAAAAAAAATTACATTATTCCTTCACTGTAAAGTTTGAGAGATCCAAATCTTAATTTATTAACACACGAAGGAGGTGGGAAAGGGGGGAAACCCCACAGAAGTAATGAGAACTGCAAGCAAGTAACTGCAAATGTTACGAGTCTGCACAAACTGGCCGTGCAGAACTCCAGGCAGAGCACCTGCAAAATACTTGCCATACATCTTTACACACAGCAGAAACTCTGCATCAGTCTAGATGTCAGAACAGCTGATTTTACAGCCAAAAAAGCCAAATCATACATGAAACTACCAAGTAATTACCACAGAAGCAGCGTCAGATCTCCGTCAGAGATCATTGCACAGAAGCCTCACAGACAAATATGATTTCGACTTTTAAAAACACCAATTAAGACAGGCATTTCAAACCAGAACTTGTCTGCACAACTTTAGCAGGGATATAACTGCAGTCTTTTTCTTAAATCAATATCTTAAAACCCCAGCCTTCATTCCTTTAAACCATGTGAAAGCTATTAAATCCGTACTAGTACAAAAATAACTAACTAAGGTGCATTGTTCTACCAGCTCCAGGGCTCCTTCAGTTCCACAGATGACCTGTTTACCAAAGTACACCAAGTATGGGATACTATCTTAAGATACCTAAGTATTAATCTTAACAAGAAAATCCTTGATTATAAAAACAGTACATAAAATGTTGACACGCCTAAATTAACTATAAGAGTTCAGGTGGATACCACATGCTTCATGGCAGAGCACATACTGAGGATCTCACAACACAGGGAAGTCCATGGGTCGAGCATAGCTGACAACTGGAAGAGTATCATGTTTGCAGTAAAGCATAACATGTAAGCTGTTCAGAACAGCACAAGTATATTTGGACATCCACTTGACAGCTACAGACTGATGTAGGATACTTCTGACTTGCTGTGCATGCTCTTGGTTCTTTTGATAAGTTTCCTAATTTCAAAGTTTTTGCAGACACTTCAAAATGCATGATGTAAACATGAAAAGCAGCTCCCTCTCCACACTCCTTACAGGACAGTCACCAGTTCCCCACCCAGCCAACAGAGTATTACAACCACTGGCAATTAGCACCTTGATTTACTCATAAGCCAGAGTATGTGTGCTTGTGAGCTTTTGAAGAAACGTGTTCCAGACACTGGCTCATTCTTTATTCCAGCTGCTCTCCGGATGGTGCAACACCTGGCAGTCAGAATGGGTAGGTGTACACCTACCTACCAACAGGGATGCTGGTACCTAACACAGACTGGAGACACAGAGAGGAGGGACATACCCTGTGTTTTCCTTTCATTCATACCTGTACTCCTCAAGTCTCACTTAAGCCACCGACTAAATGTGCTGCTTTAGAGGTCAGTAAGGCAACATGGACACTTTTATTAACAGCAAATGTAAGAACTCAGCCAAATCTTAACTACATTTCTCAAGAGGGCAAACAACAATTTATAGCATTTTTATCACGCTTCGTTGCCCCTCGCCGCAGTCGCAGAACTTTCTTGTGTAGATTTAAGTGTCTTGTTGCACCTATCACCAGCTGACATACAAAGCAGATAAAATCACCTTCCCATAAGTTCATTGTTTAACACCTGCCTTTGGGAAAGAGATTATATAAAGTTTATGAATATACATAAGTGCAAGTTGGTGATCCCCCACTGACAGCTTCTTTCTTACATTTGAATGGCCCAATAAAGCATGAAATGTTGGAAACACATTTATGAGAAAATTTCAAAAGGTTCCTCCCTCTGGAAGCACCTGTTCAAACAAGTAAAGAACTGTGCTTTGCTTTACCAGCAGAAGATGCTTTAATCAGCCCAACCACAGCAGTCAAACGCTCAGGACTAGCCATCCAAGTGTCTGCAGCTCTTTCAGGCAGCTTTTACCACCTATACTCAACTTTATCCTAATTCAGAGCTGTTTATAATTAACTTATGCCTGAAACTGACTGCAAAAGAGGAAAAAGCACAAAGATACAAACAAAGAAATGTTATACTTAGACATCTCAAATAGCAGTCAATAAAAACTAAACTGCACTAGTGCAACCCGTGACAGAGTGAAATTTGGAAATGCACACTCATAACAACTGCACTCTTTCAGTAGCCATTCATACATGAGATGTAAAGGTGAGTTACATCTTGCTCTTGGAGTAAAGTTTTGTCTCAAAAGGTTTAGCAAAATGTTTCTCAGGATATTCCTCATCTTCAAATCACTTCTCATGACTGTACAACAAAGTCTTTAATGAAGACCATCATGAAAAACAGACCCTGTTATACAATAGTTTTCACTTAAGACTGACTTTAAAGAAGAGAAAGCTGTGGCAAAACTGAGATTAAGCAGTAGGTAGGCACAGTTGATATTAAAATCAGAAATAACTCGCTTTTATGCACAGCAGTTTTTCTAAAATCCTAGCCTCAACATCTCTGCCTCCAACTGCTCTTCTCTATTTTAGGCTCACTCGCAAATAGAACCATCAAACCCACTTTGATTTGAATGATTACGTATGCTACCTACGTTCACAGTACTGGGGTCTATCCATACACCCTGCACTTGCTCATGGTTTAAAGACATTGCTTGCTTCGGTGTCCCTCAGAAGACCTTGAATTTCTTCTTGCAGATGTATTCCACAACGGTTAATAGCTAATGAGGCAGCACATGACTACATAAAAAGAGGCATAAAATTAACATTGTCAGCACTATACAGAACTGCTATATGACAACTGACAGATAACCATGGCCATGCTTTACCTTTATATGTATGCACGGGGTGGGTTTGGCTTTTTTTTTTTTTTTTAGTTCCAGTTTGTTGTATTCATTTAAGTCTGAAAAATTAGTCACGGCTATGGCTCTATCCATGCAAAGAGATATCCGGGAAAACAAGTTTTTCTTTTTCTTTTAACAAACAATCTGAGAGTGGACATACCGGGGGTGGGGGGAGGTTTTTTTCTCCATAGGAAAGGGAAACTTACAGGGTTCCTCTAAAGAAAAGGGCAGTCACCACTCGGGCTTCTGAGTGGCGAACCACAGCCTCAGAAACATTCACTTAACCCTCAGCGGGCTGATTTCCTTAACGAGGATAACGTGTATAAACTGAAATTACATTCAGATTGCCCAAAGAGACTGGGGAGTCTCTCTCCCTGGAGATATTCAAGACCTGTCTGGACACAATCCTGTGCCTTATGCTCTGGGACTGACTCTGCTTGAGCAGGCAGGTTGGACCAGACGGCCAGTGACTGTGGTCCCTTCCAGCTTTGCCCATTCTGTGATTCTGTGAATGACAACACTCAGCTCCTCCCTCCGAGGACGGAGTTTCTTCACCCGGACCCGGACC
>NW_008239110.1:23705793-23711820 GCF_000691975.1 Corvus brachyrhynchos | reverse complement strand
CGGCGAGCCCGGAGGGCCAGGCGCCCGCGCTCGGCTATGGGCGGCGGGAGGGAGATCGAGAGAGACTCCTCGGGAGGGAGTGCGATACGGCACCACCTTATCTTTGGAGAGCCACCTTGCGGCGCCAGCACATGACTGGTCCTGCCCTGGCGGGCTCTGCGTGTTCAGAATCACAGTAACACAGAATCACGGAACCAGTTAGGTTGGAAAAGACCTACAAGATCATCGAGTCCAACCTATGACCTGACACCGCCTTGTCAACTACACCGTGGCACCGAGTGCCACGTCAGTCTTTCCTTAAACACTTTCAAAGATGGTGACTCCGCCACCTCCTTGGACAGCCTGTTCCAATGTCTAATCACCCTTTCTGTGAAAAAATTCCTTCTAATGTCCAACGTGAACCTCCTCTGGCTCAGCTTGAAGCCATTTCCTCTTGTCCTGTCACTGGTTCCCTGGGAGAAGAGACCAACCCCCACCTGGCTCCAGCCTCCTTTCTGGTGGTTGTAGAGAGCAATAAGGTCTCCCGTGAGCCTCCTTTTCTCCAGACTAAACACCCCCCCACACTCCCTCAGCTGTTCCTCATCAGACCCGTGCTCCAGACCCTTCCCCAGCTCCATGTCCCTTCTCTGGACACACCCCAGCCCCTCAATGTCCCTCCTGTAGTGAGGAGCCCAGAACTGGACACAGCACTCGAGGTACAGCCTCACCAGGGCCGAGTACAGGGGGACAATCCTTGCCCTGGTCCTGCTGGCCACACTATTGCTGATACAGGCCAGGATGCCATTGGCCTTCTTGGCCACCTGGGCACAGCTGGCTCATGTTCAGCTGCTGACCAGCACCCACAGGTCCTTTCCCACTGAGCCACTTCCCAACTACTCCTCTCCCAGCCTGTAGCACTGCATGGAGTTCTGGCCAAAGTGTAGGACCCAGCACCTGGTCTTGTTGAACTTCATACTGTTGGTTATGAAGCCAAATGTGTCATTGTGTGGGGATAACAGCAGTATTTCCCCCATTTCCAGTGCGCTTTTCCAGCTTGTGCTGTAGTAGTAGCAACCACAGGTAGAAGAGGGAAATTTAACTATATAAACAGAAAATACTTAGGACAGAAAAGTGGTTCTGAATTCAATCTAAACCCATCTGTTATAGGCAAAAGGCCCAATGTGACTCATCCATGCTGAACACGCCCATGTTTAGTGCCGCCTGGGTTGTAAATGGTTTTGTTTACCAGCTCTTTCAGTGGAATTAAAATGCTGTCACTGCAGTCACCTGCACATAGCTTTGTGGTATTCAAGGGATGTGATTGATGTATTATGTTTGCAGAGAATTCAGTCAGCTCACGAGCAAGAGAAATTAAATCCCAGGAGTAAGCAACTACTTTGAACACACTACTTAATACAAATTTCTAGTTCATACCTAACAGTGTTTTATTCTTGCATAACGTTAGGATAAAGTTGGATTTCTGTTCTGATTTTCTGTTAAATGTCTGAAGACTGGGCAACAAAGATTGTCAACTGATCCACTGGGTAGTGATGATAAAGAGTAGGCAGGTATAGGGGTTAGCCAAACTATATTTTGTACGAATTTTTAATAGCTCTAACATTTGCTCACAGAAAGTCAGCACTGCAGTAACTAAAACGTGGGAATATCTGATGTGTAGTTGAATGAAATTCAGAGTAATTGCCTGGCTTTGGGGTTTGTCGTATACAGCAGAGCCACTTCGGGATGACCCCAGAAATGTTCAGATAGATCACTCAACATATAATTTAAAAATTATATCTTCAACAATTAAACACGTTCATTAAAAGCTTACTTAGATGATATGATGGTCCTATTGCATTTCCTTTTAAAAAGTACTTAGGATTAATAACATCATTCATTTTATTCCGGTACTCTGTGGGCAGTTATGTCATTACTTGTGATCTGTGGGACCCAGGATGACTCTTGTGTAACACCACTGAACCTAAAAACATGCTGGGAATTAATTTAATCATTGATACCGATATTTATCTCGTCTGTGATTTACAGCACTGATGATCACTTAGTAATCTCATAAAAATAGCTGTCTTGAGAAATACATAGTACCAATTGATGAAGAAAAGGTGTCCACGCATTTTAAATCAACAAGAATTTAAACCGTAGACAAGAATTAACTGGGGGGAAGAAAATAAAGCTTTGAGTGATAAGGACAAACTGCATCTGCTCAGAACAAGTTATCACTGCCAAGCCACAATTTAGTCATTAGGTCATGGATGACTATGACATGCCTTGTGTAGCTTTCAGCACACTTCAGGCTTCTCCAACATGTTCTCCCTGGCCAGAAAATGACTGAATGCTTACAACATCTGTGAGCATTCCCAGTGTTCTGGGAAGTGCGGTTGCAGAGTTACAACCTTCTGCAGTTACACTTCCATTTATGTGCACACAACTGAGCTGTTCTGAGGCCTGCTCCAATCCCTCTGGCACTCAGGTGTCTCACTAATGTGAATTTATTATCCCCAAACCAAAAATATGTTCTTCTCATTGAGTAGGTAGGAAATTTGAAGCACAGAGAGGCGGAGCCTTGCCAAAAGTCACTTGGAGAACTGTGTGGGTGGCAGAGCTTGAAATCCAGCTCACTTCAATTAGCCGTGGGACCACATTTCTCTTTGCCATCTACCAACTTTCAAAGAGTTGTGAATACACTGTAAACATGTACATTGTACGCTATTTTTTGTGAAAATTTTGGCATTGAGTTTACAAACTAAACACTCGGAGGGAAGGCACTGTGAAACTCCTCTCTCTCCACAGAGTCAGTCAGTCTCACTCTGCTTCTTCCAATAAGGTACCACTCAGTGCCTTGTCTGACCTGCTCTGAGATGAAATAGTGCCAGAAGCTGCTGTCTGCCTCATCTGTTGTAGGAGCTGGACAGTGTGTGATGACTGAGGCTTGCAAGAGAAGGCAGACCGAGCTATGAATAAGCAGGCTGAATGCTCGCTCAGCTGGGATTCTACTTACACTGACCACCTTAGCACTAAAGCTCTACTTTCACGGCTCACACCTACAGCTTCAGTGACAACAGGTGAAATCCAGCCTCTCTCTAGCTGGAGCTCTTTGAATTTTGCCAGCACTAATGTTAGTGCAGTAGACTGGTGAATCAAATAGTGGAAATCATTTGAGTTAAAAGTCACTCAAGAATCAGTTGCTCAGTCATTGTGAAGATAAAAGATTAATTGTGGGCAGATGAGGAAGAGAGCAGAAATGTGTGACCAGGGAAATGAGAGCTAGGATGGCTTCTCCCAGTCACAGAGCCTGCTTATGTCAGCTAAAAAGCAATCCATGAAGCTACAGTGTTGGTCTCATCCTCCTTTCTCTGTTTCAAGCCTTCTGGCCCTAGCTATATATTTCACATTGGGGTCATTCAGCTTCTGCCCCCAGTCGCCAGGACCCTGGAAGAACAAGAGAAGTGTACCAGCTGTGGCTCAAAGCAGCCACTGAAGATCCTGCCTCGGTCAAGGCTGGAAGCAGCACGAGCCTTCCAGGAGTTTGACTGCGGATGTCCAGCAAGGTCTTGTTGACCCCACGGCTTCTCACAGACTTGCACTTTGAGCACTGGTGAAAGATTTTCAGGTGGGAAGAAATGTATACGTATCACAACAGCCTTCTCTGGCAACTTCAAGTTTCTTCTCTGAAGCACACAGGTACTAGTTCTCTAAGGAAAAATGAATAGCTTCTCTTAGTTGCTGAGTCAAATGATGTGCCGTTCTCTGGTGTTTTTGCCAAAGGGGCAGAAGCACAGTCAATGAAATTTTTCTACATGGTTTGAAGATTGTCTATGTAACATCAAGCATTAATTAAAGCTGCAAGTTAAAAAGTACTTTTTGTGATGTCCTACATATAGTCTTTTCTTTTTGATGTACAAAATATCATATTATTGTGTGGATGCTAGCAAGGGCTAGCAGAGGAATTTTCCTGTGAAACTTTTCTTTCTCATAAGAAAGCAGTTAGAGAAATTCAGCTTCTCACAGCTTCTCTGTGAAAGATTTCGTTCTCATGAGAACTGGATGGACAACAGTTTGAGAGAATGTAAACCATTTCTACACCTGCAAGTTGTTGTGAGGACAGTGGAATTGTTTTCAGTCTTGTGAGAATAATATTTGGAAATGGGTGTCTTACTGCTCAACCTATCACCTTGAGAGGTGGTGGGTCAATAGGCCAATCATGTAATTTCTCTTCTGCAAACCATGCTATAAAGGGTACGGGTGATTAAACGAGGTCACTTTGGACATATCATCTGACCTGGACTTATGTCGTGATTTTCGCCGTTCCCTGTGTGCAACAGTGACATTATTGCATGACAGGAATTTAAAACTTATCCCTTGTTTAAAGCAGGGCAGATTGTAGGTCATTTATCTCAGTCTCTGGGTATTATTACTAAATTCAGCATCAACACTGTGCTTCTCTGTATAAGCTGATTGGCTGGTGGGATGTGTTCAGTAACCTAGAAATTTATTTTTCAGGAACGCCATGTTGTTACTTGCAGTTATGCAACTCTGATGTCAGACCACAATTTGGCCACCCTCCTGATCTCTCCTCTCTTACCAGGTAGGCACTTCAATTCCTATCAAAGTGTTTCCAGCAAGGTGAACTCTTCAACATCAGCTAGGTGAATAGAGTTTTGAAATTCCCAATGAAAAACATCGGTCAGCTGTTTGGGAAGACTGGTGTCTTCTGGTAAGCTTTGGTATCTCACTGCTAACATGTCAAAGAGATAAAAATGTGGTTTAGTAACATTGGTACTAAACTCTTTTCCTGTCAGCAATCTACTCCAAATGGCCTAGAGAAGCGGGGCAGTCATCATCTGCCAGCCCTCCACCAGCTCTCCCTGCCCTGCCATCCTGGCCAGGAGGCATGCTAAAGGAGGAAGGAACATATTGGAGTGGGAGAGGGAGACACCAGGCAAATGAACAAACTGTTCATTCAAGGGGCTTGTTTGGAGCAATCTTTCAGAGATACAAAATACAGCAGTCCTGAAGTTGCTGCAATAAATCTGATGGCTTTATGGCAGTCCACACGACCCATGGGAGAGTGTAACACTTTTTCTTCCTCTGCCTTCTCTGAGCTTATTTACTGCTCCAAGTACTACATGGTGTACCACAGACTAATCTTCAGTGGGCTGAGTCCAGCCCAACCTTGGGTTTGGGTTACCAGTGAGGTTATTTAATACCACACCCACTAGTCTGTAAATACAGTGTCTCTTTGACAAGCACACCATGCAGTGCCATGTCTGCCTAAGGGAACCCCTAACCTAGACAGATGGGGTTCATCAGTGTGCTGAGCCATGGCTAGCCCTGATCTCTCAGTCTCTCCCAGATGAATGAGTGAAGTAGCTCTTGCCCATGGGGAAATACACCAGGAGGCACAAGGTACAGACTGTTCTGGGCTATTGGGAAGAGAAAACTCACTTGTGGACACCCCCTCCATCTCTGTAGTGTGAATGAGTGCCCTGGGGCTCTGCAGAGTGAGAATGACATAAGTTGGGATGGCCAAGGAGTCTGCCAACCTTAGTTGTGCCCTGTGCCCAAAGAACAGGCTGCTCACAGAAAGTTGCTGGACCACATATTCAAGACCACTGTGCATTAAAGGAAAACATCACCAAAAAATGTCACTAAACTGGGATGGCCTCAGAGCTGAATCAGAAATTACTCAGCCATGCATGCCACAAGAGGACAGTTACTTGGGATAACAGCCCCATCAGCCATCTCTGAGCTATGTCATCCCCTTGTACTGAGTCCCCTCTCATGGAGAATAAGCAGGTACAGCACAGCGTACAGCAAGCTCTCCTGAGTCAAGGGTCACAGAGGGGACTGACTGCTAGGTGGTTTTCCATTTCTGTATCAGCTCTGCTCCAAAGCTTTCCAGTGTTGTCTTTTCTGGTTGGCACTCAGAGAAGGATGTCCTTATAGAAATCAGAAATGAGATTGCAGCAGCCAATTTTCTTTTTAAATACTGATGATGAGTAAACTCATGGCCCTGCCCCCCTTTCCCTA
>NW_008239110.1:23705318-23705779 GCF_000691975.1 Corvus brachyrhynchos | reverse complement strand
GGCAATGGAAACCACCAGCTGATAGCTCAGTGGCTTTGTTCCATCAGCAGGAGGGGAGAGTTAAGGCTGACAGTGGTTGATAGCCTCACATCTGTGAATACAGTGTGTGAAAGGGAAAACACATGCTTTTATATGGTTTTACCATCTCTTCTTTTTTTTGGTCTAGTACAAGATGTTATTTGCTTTTAGTAACCTGATTATTTTAGAGAACCTCCGTGGTTTGAAGTAAAGACATGCCACACGGCATTTCCTTGGTCAAATTTCCAAAATTCCTTCTGCTGTCAGAGCAGTAAGTCTCTCCATTACACCCCTGAATGTGCTTATTTATAACGTGACCAAACATCCTGAGTAAAACAAAGAGGGACAAGAGGATCAAGCATCTAATTCTCCTTCCCATAAGTGAGAGTTGGCTGTAAGAAGAATACATGGTAGCATCAAGAAACCCTCCTCCACAGCAGGAA
>NW_008239110.1:23703215-23705260 GCF_000691975.1 Corvus brachyrhynchos | reverse complement strand
GGAATCTAAAAACCAGGTGCCATTGCTACATCCATCCATAGTGCTGAAGGGAAACACTCGCCAGAACAGCAGGTATGCACTGGCAGTAACAGAAACTCACTTTACACCAGGTCACTTAGGCTAAGATTTTGGGAATTCAGAGAATTACTAGCATGACTTGTAAGTCAGGAAATATTATTTCCATGCTAAGAGTCCAATGTTATTCCATTTCATTCTACATGACCTGCAGCTGATACCTCTTTGGAATATTGTCACTGAAGAAAAGGCAATCTAGCACTAACTCTGCGAGCTCATTGGATTCACTCCGGTAGCATCTTTTCTTTTCAATGCAGAAAGTCCCTCCATACACTCTTATGGTCATAAAAATGAATTAGTAACATTTTACCTTAGAGAGCTCAAGTTTCTTCTGGAAATAAAGCTGAACAAATACCTCTCCCAGGACCTCTTATTTGTTAATTCAACAAGTTAATGTCTCCCCTCTTTCTCCACTCTAGTGCCAGAATTCCTCATCACACTGCCAGATGCACACAGGTACATTTCCATCACTCCTTATCACCTCTCCCATGGCTTCTCACACCACGCTCAGGTGCAATGAGCCACTGCTTTGCCAGGAAAGACTGCAATTGTGTTAGACACTGCCAAGCTGTCAGGCAGTGTTTCCAAGCTCTGTGACTCTAGTCTTTGCTGTTGCAAACAATGAGACAAATTCAATCTAATGGACCACCTGCCCCTTCACTGGGAAAAACAGAGACCTCATACTGAAGTCAAATGACTTAAGCACAACAGCTGGGGTACTGTGCAGAAGCAGACTGCCCAGACACACGGTAAAGTAGAGCTGGCAGAGACCTCACAAGGTACCTCATCTTTCCCTCTGTCTTAGGAGAGCATCTGCCAGATCTAAGACTTCCTTGGCATGTGTTCGTCAAAAGTGTTTAAAAACCTCCAATGATGGAAATGCTAGAGCCTCTCTGGATAATCCTTTCTTGAAGTGTTTTGCCATCCTTCCCATACAGATTTTTTTTCTTGATGTCTAACAAGAACTTTTATTGCTTCAATTAATATTACTCTGTAATGTTTTGTCCAATAGGAACATGAAGTTTCTCTTTACAGAATTTCCTATTCCTCCAACTTCAATATTTGTTCTTTTGGGGGAGTAATCCCAAATTTTCCTCAAAGCTATGTTTTCTAGACTTTTGATTATCCATATCCCTGTCCTTATCCTCTCTTCCACTGGCAGGCCCTTGAATTGTGGTGTCCAGAACTGAACATAGCTTGCACTAAGATCTGAAGTGTTGACTAAAGTAGGTGGTGTAATTCTCAGATCTTATGAACTGTGCTTCTGCTGTGCAACCAAAACTATTTACCTTCTTCACATGTATAAGACAATATCATTGTTGAAAGAGGTTATTTTATAAAAGATTACAATTTCCATACCCTTCTTTTACAAAAATGTCATATAACTGTTTGTTCCCCAACTTGTATTTGTGTGGCTGAACAGCATCCATTCTCTGCATATTTCCTGGCACCTGTTTCTCCTGATGTCTACTTTTTTGGAACCTTCCTCATATTCAAAAATTCTTTTCATTTATAACCCAGGCCTCCAAGACCTTTGGAGTCCTTCCTAGCCTTGTGTAATCTCAAACCATCCATACTCTCCAGCCATCACTGGTCAGTCACCGAAACAGCAGACAGGGCAAGGCTCAGAAGAAGTGTGGGTGTAGCCCACACAGTGTATCTGTCCCTTCTGACTTCAACCTTTGCTAACCACTCTCATTTCGTCATCTCTTCCTATCCTGTTCCAGGATTGTTTCACGGCTGCTTTTAGAACGCAACCCCCTCGCTTGCTACGATAGTGGAAAAGGCGTAGCACAGAGGGACGCAGATGGAAATTGCCCGTGTGAAGATGTTAATAGGTGAGGGCAGGAGGAGAGGCGTGGGGCTGTCTGACCGGCAGGCGCTGCCAAAGCACATCCCCAAGGCGGAGCAGGCGGCCCCTCCGCGCCGGGGTGCGGGATCCGGGGCTCGCCTGGAGCAGCCCCGGGGCC
>NW_008239110.1:23692689-23702694 GCF_000691975.1 Corvus brachyrhynchos | reverse complement strand
GTAAGCGAAGAGTATGCACTACCTCTGCCGAAAACATCTCTTATTTTTTTTTTTAATAAAACTGATTTGTTCTCAAAAGCATACCAGCTCTATGTAAAATAAATGTTTTATTTATTTTCTCTTTTCTTTAACGTAGCACATATGTCAAACAAATCCTATGCTAAATCCACTTTTCACGGTCACGACACTGTAAATGGTTCAAAACTAAGAATGACGCTGTTTACATTGCCTAAATGTAGAAAATCTGAACTGAACTCTAATCAGTTTGCAGAGCGCCCTGTTAGCTTCATTCATATTGAACTTTCCTTCATAAACAAATTCACATTTAAACTCGTTTAAATTATTCTATCAATTGAACCCTTAATTTCCACTAATTAACGGCAGTGCTATCCATATTAAAAGCAAAAACCCCGTTACTATTGATATGCAATAATTGTGTCTAGTAGGTATAAATATAGAAGTCTTCTGTACTGCTCCTCCCATGTAAATATCTTCCCTGTTGACTTTGAGGAAGCTGGGCTGAGTTATTTCCCAGCTTTGCCCTTAGTCTGTATTTTATCACATACTAAGACTGGAACATGCATTTTTGCTTAAACTAATCTCTCACAAATATGTGCTGGCAAGAGGTTACTCCTGGTGGTGCAGTGGGAGAGGGACAGACAATTTGTCTTCCCCAGCAGGTGGCGGAGAAAGGGAGAGGAAGGTTCATCTCTGACCAAGAATTCCTATTTCCTACCTGTGAATATTTCTAAGCTTGAGAAGACATAGCAGCGGGATAAAAGCCATATGCACATTTAATCTGGAGACAAAGGTTCTAACAACCTCAGGACTGTTGCTGAGGAGCAAAGAGCTCAAGGGTAGAGCCTGACCAGCTCCTGAATGGCTGCTTTGAAACCCTGGGACAGGCTCGGCAGGTGCCCTGTGCTTCTGTGACTGTTACAACATGCCAGCACCCTGCTTGCTACCACACACGCGGCTGACGTAGCCGTGTAGGATTTTCCTGGAATGGTTTATTTCACGGGACACATTTCATTAGGGATCAAGATTTAGCCATGTTTTCCCTCGAAGCAAGAATTAAAATTCTTTGTTACGTGTGATTAATGTGCTGCTTCCAGCACTCAGGCTAAGAGGTGGGAATTATCAATGGGATCTTTAAATATTTTACCAAAAGGAAGAAATAAAACATTTAAGGCTTCAGCTGAGTAAAAATGTGTTCACTGCTGGGAATTATGCAGACAGCGTGGAAAAGTAATAAAAAATGGAAGATTAAAAGCCGATTACCGTTTACTTACTACTAAGTGACCTCTATTGCATTTATTTCTCAAAAAAACCCCAAACCAACCAACCAACAAAAAACACCCCTATTTTTTTTTTTTTTTTTGGTTGGTTTGCTGGTTGGTTAGTTGGTTTTTTGAGGGCCCAGAGCAGCACCATTCCAGAGATGCAATGTGGTTCCCTCTTTGTTGTGCTGAACATTATCCAGTCTGGCTTCCAATGGTGTCTGTCTCACTTCACCTTGAATGCCATGAGAGGGTTCCACACCTTCTGTGGAAGGCTGCCAGTCAGGCTTGCAGGTTACTCACAGAGATGGTGTTAGCACTGACCACATATTAACCCACAAACTTCTGCTATCAAAAAAGCCAGAGAGTGTTTCAAGTAACAAATACCAGATATTACAGGATTAAAATTAGGCTTGTGAATAGCAAAGCTTGTGGGAAGAAATGTTCAGCAACTGTATATTGCCACTGTGGTCCATATTAAACACTCAGAAGACTCTAAGAAGGTCAAGAATGCATTTTGAGTATCCAAAACACTTCAATACATTGACAAAACAAGAAATACTCAGGGGCTGTATGTAATTCCTAGGTAACATTTCTAAGGGGGAAAAAACCTAGCTTGCATTCAAACTTTTTTGTCAAAGAAATTTCAGGTTTCCTTATTATTGTAAATGAGAAAAGCATTAAAACATATTTTTAATATTGAACAGACACTTCTATTAAAACTGCCAATCTATTTTCTTTTGTGAAAACCTGATGAATGAAACATTTCAGCTGGCTGCTCACTTACCCCCAGCCCTGCAGACCTAACAGATCACACTTCTCCCAGTATCAGGTGTCCGTCTTGCCTGTCCAGTGCAGTCACAGCACAGACTGGGCTGGCACAGAAGCGTGTTTGGTTCTGCAGGAAGCGCAACGTAAGTAGAAGCAAAGGGAGGCCAAGTTTTCACAGACAGCTTTGTGAACAAGGTGCAAGAGTAACCAACAGATAACTTGCACTGGGGCATGACTTACCGCACTCATTTTAGGGTACTCCAGCTCATCTATCTAAGCACAGCACCTTCTGTGTCAGCCTGATTTTGCTGATTTTCACAGCACATGATAAAAGAGAGGCAGAATCAAACCACATCTAAGAACAAACCAATTTAAAGTACTACTGAGAGTCTTACAAATCTCAGTTAGAATTTAAGCATCTGGAACTCAATTCATCCCCTGAGTACTTCTGGACTTCACGAGGGAGAGAAAAGCCCCAAGAGTCTAAGACTAAGATGTGATCAAACTCAACATCTGCACTGCATTGTATCATGTAACCTGGACAGAGTTTATTTTTGAGGGTTGGGCTTAACAGAAGTCCCCCTCCTCATTTTTCTTCCTGGTTCTCCTCCTGTGTATAGTGAGCCTTTTGCAGCATCAGCCACATGTATTATATTGTGATAGTAGTTAAATACAAAGCTTAGCAATCCATATAAAAGGTGCTGACAAGTTAAAGGAGTAAATGCTGCCAACTCAAGTCCCCTTCCCCCCCGCTTTTTATTCCTGCAAAGGAATAAACCCCTCAAACAAACAGAAGTTCAGCTGCTTAACAAACACTTTCTCCCTCAAAACTGTTTTGAGACAGAGAAAGGCAGTAGTGGCAGCTGCTGGCTGAAAGCAGCAACTGCCTTTTTCCTTCCAAGTGGAATTAAAGATGGGTACATCAGGTAACACAGAAATAAGCACACGTCTGCACTGACTGCCAAGATAAGAGAGCCTGTGCTGCTGTTACAAAGCTTCATTTATGCCCCTGAGTCTCGCCACATACAGGAGTTGTCACTGAGTATCACCAAACTACAGAGTAGAAACTGTGCTGACCCCCACAGAAACCTTGTGAGTTTGGTCCACCTGCCCTGTTATTCACTGCTGCCTTAACTCTGGAAGAGAATAACCCTTGCCTTGCCTCAGGCCATCGTGGCTTGACTGCCTTCTCCTGCCAGAAAACTGCTTTGTCACAGCTAACCAGAGACGTGACAGTGACGTGACTAGACTGTTGTCACGTAGCCCTTGCTGTGCACGTAGAGGATCACAGCAGCGTGCTGGGGAGAGAAAGGTGATGTTGCTCGGCAGGAGGGCGGTGTTCACTGTGATGCAAAGCTTCTCATTTATTTGAAGAGGTGGCACAGAAGCACAGCTGGGACAGCCCGTGACAGATCACCCATAACAAATCATCTCTGAGCTGACAGGGACTTTGGAGCCACAGCTGCTCTTGTCATCGCTGGGAGGAATAAAGCTCTACACAGTTGGCTGCAGCTGGCAGTCCTGACCCTCACAGCAGCAGCAAGAAAGACTCATCACTCTCTCCCTGTATCTTTGAAGATAAATCTTCCCTGTGTCTATCCTGCTTTGAAGAGATGTGAGGACAATAAAATAAAATAAGATTTAAAATCTCTTTTGATCAAAATTGAAGAAGAATCTCTTGTGAGGTGATTTCAAGGAAGACAAAGAGGAACGCTGATCACACCTGATTCACACTCTGTGAGAAGAGCTGGGTTGCTCTTCTCTCGACTGTCACGTTGAGAGCAATGGGAAGATTGAAATGCCCTAATTGGGAGCATAACTAGATTGCCTGTCCTATATATAACTTAACATTTTATATGGTGTTTCACTGCGATTATTTGCTTTCAAATGTCAACTACATTTGGAGTAATAATTACCAGTGGCATTTATTAACTTAAATATCCCACTGGTATTAAAAGGAATACTTCTAAGGGAAATAAAAACTCAAAAACTTGTGATATCTAGATAACAACTAGTGAAGACTTTAGACCAACTGCATATTTTTAGCTGGAGCTTTAACTTGTATTTTAGTTACCTCAGTCCACTAAATAGATCACCATCTTTCCGGTTCTCACACAGTGTATTGCTGCAAGTGTACTTCAGAGAAAAATTTAAACGCAATGTTCAAACTACACAGATATATTTTTCTAAAAAGTTTCATAATGTTTGAGAAAATACATGTAATGCCATATCCTGCCAGTTTTACTATGCCTATTTTAGGCAGAACACCTTTGTTTTGATTTTGAGATGCCTATTACTCTTCCTTTGAAATTCATGTCTCTTGTGAGATACAGTCTTATCTCTCAAGAATAATTAAGATTGACTAATAATCATGCAAATTCTATAATCTCAGACTAAAAATATGTGGTGGGCTGACCCTGGATGAGCAGTAAAACTCCCACCCAATTGCTTGCTCACTCCCACTCCCTTCCCTGAAACCAGCTAGATAGGGGAGAAAATAAAAAGGACCAGAGTAAAAAAGATCATCAGTAAGATAAAGACAGGGAGATCAATTCCCAATTACTGTTGAGGGAAAACCAGACTTTACGCAGGGAAATTAACTTAATTTATTGTCGATTGAGATAAACGTTTGGGCACTGATTTGGATAGCAACAAACAGTAAAGCTGGGGGAGAGGCCTGCCCCACAATGGAGCATCTCCTCCTCCTCCTCCAACCTTGGTGTTGCCCTGCTGTTTCTCACTCTTTTTGTCCCCTCCTCCTGCCTGTGCCCTATCTTGTTTCCACAGAGGTGCCACCAGCTGTGCTCATGCACTCAGCTGTGTCCTGTGCTGGGTCCAATTTGAAGCTGCCTGAAACCATCCTGGCCCAATGCAGGGCAGCGCCGGCCTCTTCCCACAGAAACCATCCCTGCAGCTCCCCCTGCCAGCACCTGGGTACCAGCTCCACATACAGTAGGTCGTTATTCAGATAGAAGACTACATGATACTTTTCCATTATTTATTATTCTTCCATTTCGGAACTGTTGTCTGTACATCTCAAGGGAAGCAATTAAAACTAACATGGAAATAGTGAAAAGTGAGAGATATTCTGGAAAACTTCTCTCCTTTTAGAAGCTGCTTATTGTCTACATATGCAGTCACACATTAATGAATGGTGAGACCCTCTAGGTACTGCTAGATCTAACTAGAATCATGCAGCATCTCCAGGGGAGGGCCTTGTTCTGTGCTTGGGAGTCTCCTTTCTCCAGTCAGTCATTTCTGCTCTGAACTACAAAGATGAATACCCAGTTATAAATAGCATATGAATTTTTTTTTTACAAAGTAATAGAAAAACTTGGAAATTACAGGGTTTTCAGCGTGTGTTTGCAGCCCACTGGAATGAATTAGCTGTTTGTTGTGCAAACCAACAAATGGGTCTCCCACTCAGCCATTTGAGACTACAGCTAATTTGCAGGACTTGGGCATATTTCTAAACTCCCAGGCCTGGGAACAGGTGTGGCTAAATCATGAGCCCACAAGAGACAGGGACTCCTCATCCTCAGGCCCTCACTTCTCCTCCCCTTGTAGGAAAGAAAGAAAACTGGGCACATGCAGATGGTGAAAGAGCAGGAGTGTCCTCCAGCCGGGTCATCATCTGGCTGATGGGAAAACCAAGACCTTGCCTATTCCTCTGGAGATAATTTGCCTTTGGTCATTGCATGTTTCACACATTTACCTCTGTATGAAACCAAATTCATCTAACTGAAGCAGCCTTCTTTGGAACACTTCACGGAATGGAGAATCCACGAGTTCTTTGAGCTTGTTCCAATGTTAATCATTTTCATCATTAAGTGTGTCTTGCTTCTTTTTGTACTTGGCTTCAGCCTCCAGACATTACTGCTTGTTGTGCCTTTTCCTGCTAAATTAAAGTGCCTTTTGATACCGGTATTTTAATTCATTTAAGTTTTTTAAGATAGTGAGAATTACTTAATTATGCTTTTCTCTGAAATAAGATAAGCAGACAAATCTCTTGCTGTGAGGCATTTTCTTCAGTTTTTGAACTTTATAGTTTTTCAACACTCTCCCTTCTTCCAAGACAGCTTAGAAGCCTGGCCAGCAGAAGAAGACCCAATATTTTACCAGGTGAAATCAATTCCCTCCTACCACTGCCCTACTTACCAGTCTGAGGATTGTACTAGCTCTTTTTGCAGGAAGATCTCAGGATTGCTAATATCCCCTACTGAGATGCCTGCTCTAACCTGTACCTCCAAATCAGTCCTGGAGCTCTAAGAGCTGTATTACTGATTTTGAAGACATGGCCACATTCCTTGCTCCTAAATGCATAGCTTTACATTTGCCGGCATTAAAAATGCATTTTGTCAGTAATGTTTCACTGCCTTGTCCTTTCTGGCAGCTTTATGCCATGTATAGATTTGATCAACCACAGTCCTGTATTTGCTTTTGAGCCCTCTTCACTGTCAGATCTAGTGCTTGTCTCTGCAAAATCCCACCAGAAACACTCCACTCAGTGAGGATTCGACATCGCAGGCTATTTTGGTTCATTCACAATCCATTTAAAGTCCACCTCATTCACAGGAGCTATTGCCAATTTCTTTATTGAAATCCCAGGCACTATTTCATCATATGCCCTGTGAATTAAATTTTATCTACAAATTGAGGTAATAACCTCAAACAATAGTGTCAAAGGACACAGTGGGACAAGAACTCTTTTTTTCCCTCCAGAATAACATACCACCTAAAACTACTTTCTCATGGTTTACATGCTTATGTTCCAGACTTTAACTGACTCCAATATAATCCTTTTTATTACTTTACCTGCATGGCTGGTCTACTTTCTGCTGCCTATTTTCTTTTTCCAAATACTGTTAGCTAAGCATCTTTCAGGCTCCTAGAATGTATCAGACTGTATAAAGTACATTAAAACTGCCCACCAGTTGGCTGGGATTCTCTTCAGCCTGCTCTATGCCACTCTTGATGACAAACTAGTCCAGTCTCAACCCTTCGAAGAAAGAGTGAAACAGGATGAACTGACCTAGATCAGTTCTGGTTACTACTGCAAGTCATTAACTATACTGAGGAATAGTTTGGCAGGACACTTAATTTTGTGCTTGATTCACCCATGTATTTGAGCAGAAGAGGAAGGAAGGTGTTAACTGTGCTCAAGTCTAGCAATATGTTCTCCCACAGTAAGTAGTATGTGATACCATCTTGCATCACTCAGGGTGATAAAGTATAGCTGGTAGACTCCCACATTTTTTCTTAAAGTTAGCTCATGTACTTTGTACCTCCTGTACTTTGGAGAGAGATGTTTTTCTTTAGAGCTAAAACTGCAGAATTGGCTCCAGAACTTTGAATCTCTTGACACCCTGCCTAATGCCTCAGTGTACTTTTTGCCAAGACACCTTCTTATGTGAGAAAGGAATTTCTTTAGATGCATTTAATTTGGGGGCTGTGCAGTATGTTTCAAGCTATAGTAGGATTCCATCCAGTCACTGCTGTCCACAAGAGAGAGCTGAGAATTATTGAAATTACAGTTCTTTGGATCCCAGTTTATACCAAATCCATGTCCTGGGTACTCCTTGTTGCATCTGTACCACGAGCAATCCGACACAACACAGTTTACTTTCTCACATCTCAGCACTGCTCTCAAGACTCAGAATTCTTTGATCCAAGCTGTCTTTCCTGGCTGCCTGTGGGTGTACTGTCTGGTCCCTCAGGGAATTACAATGAGTATTCCTCCTGTTAGTTTGCTGAAACCCACTGCTATGCAGTCCCATGTGACTTCTGTTGCAGCAAGGATCTGTGTCACTTTATTTTTGTGACATACTATAAGACACTGCTGCAGCCTGCAGCTCTCTGATCTCTGGCTTTCCAAAGATTGTATTCAATCTCTACTGCTTCAGTCTGTATCTCTTTCCATCACCTGCTCCACAGGAGAGTCCCCCTCTCAGTGAATTCATGGAGGCCCAGTGAATTAGGGTGAACTGTCCTGCCTTCCTATTCCTACCACAGGTGCCCCTCAGGTACTGGTGTTTGCTTTGGGGATGTTTCCCGTTCATTCTTGATGTGGTGTCCTGAAAAGCCCCTGCCCACCCTCACCACCCCCTCCACACTTACCATCACCAATAGATCAAATTCCTTTGAGGCTGTCTGGTATGCTCTGTGTAACACAGCTGGAAAGCTGAAGTGTTGTGTTGAAGTTGGTTTTATTTTGATTTCTTTTTTCTTTTTAATTGGCTCGATGAATACATCAAGGGAAATAAAGAACAAGGCAATAAAAGGGAAGCTATTAGAATGCAACACTGTGGAGCTGAAAAGCTGGCTTATTCAGTCACTCTGAGTCAAGCATAGATAACTGTAGTTATAGGGCTTCTCTGTGTCACTGCATTAGAAAAGTCATTGTGAGGGAGCACCTGGGGGAAATATCCAGCTAACTTCGTGAGCTTGCTGCGTGTAAAGCTCCTGGGACTGCCATTCAGCTCACAGAGTCAATGAACCAAGGTCAGAAAATTCAAATGCTGGTGTCATTTGAAGAAGCTAACTTTAATAATACTTCTGAAGACATCTGTGTTGCCAGATTTTTTTTTTTTCAGATCCTACAGCCTTTGGTAGCTTCAAAGTAACAATTAAGCTTTAAAAAATGGTGTTCTGTCTGTTAGCAACATATTTTTTGCACTCTAACATTTAAGCTTTACATATTTTTCAGTAAAAAATTGGTAATTTCTATAATAAGAATTATATACATTTACTGCTTAAAAGCATCCTAAATAGACAATACAGTATTTTACCTTAACATATTTACAAACTATAAAGCACTTGTAAGATTCTATTTCAAATATAATTCACCTGTATTGTTTACAAATCCCAATGAAATGATGTTATTCAATATTTCTTTTAGTCTTCTGTTAGGCCAAGAGTTGCAGCTTGCACCTGCAGAGGGCTGCAGTTTACACCTCTTTGTTCAAGGAGAGGCACTGCCGATTTGGACATGTACAGTGACTACAGACAACACACTTGACAATAAATGTGACGGGCAGCCATGGTGGGGAGGATCCAAACATCCACTCCCTGTCCACATTCTTCTGGGCGCCAGTTGCTTGGCCACGCCTTACAGGATCGAGCGAGAGGTTTGCCCTGCGGGAACTGCCTCCAAATCCCAGTGTAACTGGACACAGCGCATGCCCACAGACAGCCGGGACCTACTCCACCCATTTTGGAAGAACGGCTAGTACAAGAAACCAAGTGACACCAAGTATTGCCCATCATTGGATTTTACCTCACGTATGTTTCAAAGACATCTGATGAACTCACCAGTTCTTGGTGCTACACCTGCATGAGTTTTCTGCCTCCCAATTTTCCCTCACTCCCAGCAAGACATGTAGGCTTGTTTCAGATCCACAAAAATCAGCCTCAGGGGAGCATTTGACTTCATGGATGCCTGTGAATCTTGTCCAGGCTTGTGCTTCAATCATCAGATATTCTGGCTTAGATATAAAATTGCTGCATCCCAGGCTAAGCTCAAGCACAAAAATGTCCTCAGTGGTAACTGTGGCCGTTTTGTACCCATTACTTGAAGCACAGACTGCATGAAAAGAAGTCCACCAGATTTTCAGAAGAGAATTTAGGAAGTCTGAGGTTTTTCAAATTAGTGATTACTGATCACAACATGGGAAATTTATCACACAAATTTAGTCTCTTCTGACACAAATTTAATGAGGATTGGGATGCTGATGGGATTAAAAACCTTTTTCTATTGCTGCACTGTTCTGTTCTTGAAATGAACAAATTCTTTGCACCCTCTGTTGCATCAATCTGAACCTTTCTCTTTTTTCTGCCATCTTTTGGAAATATCAAACATTCCATGAATTTTGCAGCTTCATTTGTTTAGTGCTAATGGCCTGATGATGACAACACTCAGTTATCACTTAGCTCTTCCTTCTTTGGATTAAATTGA
>NW_008239110.1:23674985-23692273 GCF_000691975.1 Corvus brachyrhynchos | reverse complement strand
AGCAGGAATCACACTTGTAACAATCCAATGTTGCCAGTGCCTAGGGAATACACACGGAATCCTTAATCTCTCTGCGTTGTACAACAATTTGTATTTTTCCTAGGAAACTCCTCTGATGTCCTTTCCCAAGCACTTTCCAACTCCATTCTTTCTGTTGGTCCTTGAAAACATCTTATATTTCTACTTGGATGTCTAGCTATAATGTTTCTATGCAGCTGAATCATGTCTAAGACAATTCCTCCTGGTATCATTATGTTCTTCTTCCCTAACTTTACAGACTTTAATATTTTATCAACAACATCAGAGAGGAAATTGGTCAAGCAGTAAATGGATTAACAGCATCTGCCTCATTCGCACCACTGTGCCCTCCAACTTTCCTAGCAAAGTTTTAACACTTACCTGATATTTTGAAGTCCTATTTACTAACTCCTAATGAGTGATCTTAATCAGTTAAATCATGGCTGTCAGTTGCATTGTATGATACTATCATATATCATTCATATAATTATTGCCTAACTTAAAAATCTTGAGAACAAATTTCATTGTACATCTTGTTCTTTGAATTTCTTCACCTGATTACTTCTCAGTTGCATGCCACTCTAAGATTCTTCCAAAAGAATTCAATTTAAAGACACTTGACATCATCAATTGTCAAAATAATTTTAATCATCTGTTCTTTTGATGAAATTGTTTTGAACTTTGTGCATTGCACTCAGGAGTCTCCACATAGTAGATTAATGCAACAGCTTTTGGCACATGATAAATATTGATTTATCTTCATGAATTCCATGTTTTAATCTTTCAGAACTATCCAGATGCACATCTAGGATCTTTTCTTCATTGGCTTGCTTATAACTTCAGCGATGCCAGCAATCTTTCTATGAGATTGTTAATTTGTATTACCTTTGAATAAATAAAATTGCTCTTAGTATGCAACATTTTCTATTTCAGAATATTTAGATTTTAGGCCATCATTCTCACCATCTAACACTGTATTTTGATTATTTTCACATTTAATATTCACACAGTAAAAAAGCTTCCACGGCCACTGTCTTTCTAGT
The DNA here is from genome assembly GCF_000691975.1 of Corvus brachyrhynchos. Taxonomy (NCBI): domain Eukaryota; kingdom Metazoa; phylum Chordata; class Aves; order Passeriformes; family Corvidae; genus Corvus; species Corvus brachyrhynchos. The sequence goes on along the minus strand of NW_008239110.1, from coordinate 23,691,212 downwards.
GATGATGTCATGGATGACCATCATTGCGGATTTTGCATTGATATACCTGAATACTAGTGATTTATGCTTGTGCATCCACTCATGAAGTTGTTTTGTCCTTACTTGACATTCTGACTCATATGCTACTGGTCTCCTATCCCATGACATCTTCCCTGACTTCCCAGAAACTTCTTTCTCAGTTCTACTGCCTTGTCTTTGGAGAACTTCTTTGTCATGCACAAACTGCAGTACTTCTGATGATACTCAGTCTGTGACATTTTACTCTTGCTTGAGTTTTCCATAATCTCCAAAGTGGAATCTAATTGTGGATTCTGGCAGTTCTCCAGATGATGCTCTCTCAGTTTATGGCCTGAGGGACACTATCAGCATTGGGAACTTCTGAAGTTCATAGCAGAACTTCCAGTGTGAATTATGTATCTGCGATGGGTTTTAGAAAGATGTCTTCTCTCTTTTTACACTTGTGTTCTGTTGACACGAATCTACTAAAACCTGTATATTGTTTAAACTTCAGGTAAAATTATTAGTATCATATAAATAGCAATACTAGCAGTGGATTTATGAATAAAACTGGAATCTTGGTTTCAGAAACTCTCTAAGCCAAACAAATAAACCCTGTTAGAATGATGCAACAAGCTTTAAGTTTATTTACAAACTACAAATGACAACATGTGTTGTTTGCCACCTCAGATGACACTACCTGTCACATCAGCTCAGGGACAAAAATCCTAAGGTATGTTCATAGATCTGATGAAAATAAGGATGCTTCCCTCATTAGAAAAATCATAAATGAGACAGAGAAGTCACTTAAAAGTCAAATCACAGCTACATGACTTCTACAGATGAGACTCTGCATTTGGCTGCCTCTGCATGAAGCAATTAGAAAACTCTGTGATGTTTAAATAATTTTTAGCATCTTCCTTTGGCTATAACTGCCTTATACAGACTCTTCACTAAAATAAACATTCTTTCAGATTACAAAAAGAGTAAAAAATAGCTAAATGGCTTTGGAAGAAAAAGGAAGAAATTAATCTCACAAAAACTGTGCAACAAAGGGGACGACTAAGCTCTTTTTTTAAGAGAGAGGACTATCACCACAGAGAGCAATGAGAAAGAAGGAGAACAAAGGAATGTTACTTCCTGGAGTTCAAATCTAACTTTCCTCCTCTAGCCATGGGGAAGTGATAAATGGAAGAAAATGTGGAACGGCTGGAAAGGATAGAAGTATCAGGAGATGCAACAAAGCAAAACACTCCCCAAGATGAATAGATTTCCCTTTGATCTAACAAAGATTTGAAATCTGACAGTTTTAAACAGAACAGAAAACCAGGATATGCAACAGACATCCATAATGGATAGGAGCAAGATGAAAGGTCTGAGATGAATTGTGATTGGTATGAAGTGCTCCAGGTTTTTTTTTTCTGATCTTGTACAATTCTCTCACAATTAAGTAATTACTTACCTTCCTATCCCATTAAAATTGCATAATGAAAGCTGAGCTGCTTTTGAAAAAATTAGCAGTAAGTAAAGATTGCTATTTTATTATTGATAGTTATTTTGGTATGAATGCCAATATAAAGTGGAATATGTCACTGCTGAGAGAACATCAACAGCAATAACTTGTCTTAGTGAAAAAGTTCATGGTCTAACCAGTAGTTAATAAATTGTATATACAAACTTAACTATATGTATAGTTGCTGTATTACCAGCTTGTCTTTTAAAAGCCCCTGATTAAATATTGTTCCCTTGGTGTCTGTACATCCTGACCTCTACAACAGGCAGCAATGGGCACGAATCACCCTTGTGTTCATTCAAGTAACAAAAACAAGATTGTACTATTATCAACAACAACCACAATCATATATAAAAAAGAATAACTAAAAGCTGTTAGTCCCTCTACAAGGCAAGAAAACAATCATAGGACCCTTCCTAGGGTATTTTCCTAAAGGTCTACATTTTAATTTGTCTACTGCAGCCCCTGTTAATCGATAAATTTTGCATTTGCATCACCTGCTATTTCCAGGCAAGCATGTCTCAGCAGTCACCTCCCTGCAACAAACTGCCTCCCCAGACCTGGTTGCTTCCTTTCATGCCTCCTCTATCTCCAGAGCCATTGACAGCTCCAGTGTTCTTTTACTCACATTTCTGTTCCCACACGTGGAGAAGGTGATGCAACAAGCTTGACGTTTATTTACAAACTGCAAGTGACAATATGTGTTAATTCAGCTGGTTGCACCCAGCAGAAAGGGGCCTTCCAAAACCAACCTTCTGGAATAACAAACCAAACTGCACCTGCTCGGTTCCCTGGAGCAAAGCAGATACAGATTGTTACTGTGACTGAAGCGATTACCAGTGCTATAGCTGGCAGAACACCCCCAAACTGCCATGAAAAGGGCAGGGAAGCAAAAGTTGACTATATTTTAAGTCAATTATCCTTCACAAAGAAGAAAAAACCTGAAAACTTCTGGAACCTTGATATAAAAGAAAACTGTGATAATCAGCACAGTTCACCTGGCCTGTTACTAGTTCAAGTGAACACTGACACTATAAGCAAAGCAAAAAAGCAAAAGGCCAAAGCAGAGTGCCATGACCAGAAGCTATATTGCTGTTCCATTTCTCCGTTTCCAAACTTAACAACTAATTTCATAATTTCTGCATTTTAGTAGAAGCTCAATTTTATCTGAAAACTCATCAGATAACCCCCCCTTAGAGCTAAGGGGGATTTAATGAACACTGGCAGAGCCCCAGCATTCCTTCCCCGAGCTAGAAGAGAACTTTTCACAGCTGCAATGTAAAGCATTCAGACACAAGGTTGGGAGTCTTCCCCTTCTCCTCTTCCCAGAGCCTGACACTCCAGGTTTAAGCTTGACTTAGAAATGCTGATGTACAATGACAGTCGTTCACAGTGAAATTCCAGTAAAGCCCAGTGTTTTGTCTCCTACAATTGCCATTTGCAGATTCCTTGGAAAGACTGAGAGCAGAGCAAATTCATATGGTATTTCCCCTAATACTCTCCCAGACATCTGACTATTTTCAGCTCAGGGAACTTTCAGCTCCTGTGGTAGTTTGCTTCGTGTCCCAGTGGATCTTTCATTCATATACTTTCCCAGTCTTTGAATTCTTGTGAACTCCTTGTATCACAGCATCCTTTGGCAAAGTGGCTTTGGCTAGTCACCTCCCTGAAGAACCTCCTTCTTTTGTTTGATTTCCTACCTCTCTAGTATTTCACTTTATTTTCATTTTACAGTTCCTAGTTTTTCTGTAGGAAGAGAAGACAGGTAATCCCTTTCCACGTTTCAACACTACTGTTCTGGTGGCTCTCTAGCAATTCCTTTAAGCTATTTCTTTTCTAGGGTGAAGGGTTCTAGACTTCACACTAATTCCTTACGTAGATGTTGGTTTGTGCCTTCTTCTGCACTTCTATGAACCTTCTCTAGATCTCTCCCTTTTCTGGGACAAGGGGACCAGCACTGCACAGTACAAGAAGTGCAGTGAACTGCAATTTTATACGGTGATCCTGTTATCTTTTACTTTGCTGTCAGTTCTTTTCCTAATCATTACCAGTATTTTATTTTCCTCTTTTAACTGCTGCTGAGCACCAACTCGATGTTTTCAGAGCACTATCTATCCAGCTGTCAAAAGGTCTTCCCCAAGTAGCAGAGATCACTGCAGAGACCATTATTGCAAATGTGAAATTAGGAGTGGGTTTTTTTGTCCCATGTATCACTTCACATTTACCTACACTGAGTTTCACCTGCCATTTCATTGTCAAGTTTCATAAAGACTTTCTGAGATTCTTGACAATTGGCCATTGCCTTTAGTATTTTGAATAACTTCACATCATCAATAAACTTTGTAGCTCAATGTTCAAGCTTTTTTTAAGGGCACCCATGAACATGGTGAAGAGGTGAGGATCCAGCACAGACCCCTGCAAAACTCCAATGGTAACCTGGGTCCATTATGAGGATCCATGCCAGAATTTTCTCATTTGTGCCACAGCTGGGATGTTCACCAAGCAAGAGAAGCTACTTTACCACCTTTTTTTTTATTTGTTCCCAGAATGCTTTTTTTAAAAAAAACAGAGAATAAACACTGGCCATCATAGCATTTTATTCTGTTGTTAAAGGTGACAGGACAGAGGAAATCCCTTGTGGTGATGTTAAGGTTTCCAGTTTATCAATGACAAAATGAGAAATACCACAAACCCCAAAAGCAATTTCCTTAAAAAGGAAAGCAAACAGGGTAGATATATCACAAGAATCAGCTGATATCCAGGCAGATGGGAACATCACCACCACAAAACCTTTGCCATCCATCCTCCCATGTGAATTACACAAGGTATGATGGGGCTCATGCATCAGGTTCAGTGGAACTTGTGGGTACAGTTACTGAAAAGAGAAAGCGTAATGGCATCTGGCTGGTTATTATTCAGGTTGTTCCAGCACAGATTTGTCATCTGCTTTAAAAGTACTTAATGTGTGCTTGACAAGATGCAGAATGCAACAGAAACAAATCAGCAACTTTCTAGTCTGCAAAATTTTATTAAGCAACAGCTGGACAACTCTTACAACTCCAAGTCATCAAGGAAAAATAGGGCAATCAGTCCATCTCTCAATCATGTAGACAGTAAAGAATCTGGACAAACCACATTTTTATAGGGAAACCAACAATACTTTCTAGGCACCTCCTGCAAAATCTATTACACAAGATACATAAAAGGAGAGGCAGATCAGGGTAGTTTTTAGGTACAATGGAAACAAAGTATACCATGGTAAATTCGGGAGAAAAAAAAAAAAAGGAGATTCAAAAAAGTAGAATTAAAAAGCAGTTTAGGTAAGTGAAGTTCACACATGGTGTACCAAATTTTCCAAAGCCTTAAGAAAAACATGCTGGGCTTGCTCACTTAAGAATGCATGCACCTGCATGACTCTATGCTCATTAAATTTAAAAAAAAGAAAAAAAAAGAAAAAAGGGAAAAAAAAGAAAAAAAATCCCAAATTACTTTCAAATTTATAGTACCAAAATAATGCATTTATAAACAAATGCAACTCCCCTTCTTTTTCAGGAAACACTACAGTGCCTTTTCAACCCAATGCATCCCCATGCTATTCCACAACACCATATATTTTATCTACAATAAACAACGAGATCTTGAACAGACATACCCTTCCCCAAACACACAACACACAAACAGAAAAAGAAGCAGTGAATGCAGAAATAGTGAAATGGAAGTGAAAAGCAACCAAAGGCAAAACAAGTATCAAGCAAACTAGAAACAAAGGGAAAGTTAGAAAAGTTCTGAACAAATAGCTTCAAACAACATAGGTAGTAATTACTGGCTGAGCATTACTCCTGTGAAATACTTGCAACTCAGGTGTGTACACTGTTCCAAAATGTTTCTCTTTTATTATTACTTTAATCTTTATCTGTATCTTAAGCCATCTACTTGGCCAGTCAGATAAAATTCCAAAAATAGACAACCTTTGTCAAGATTTAGAATTGCTGAATCAGACCATATTTTAAAATTGTAAACCAGAGGGCAAGGATTAAGAACAGACAGGCAGGCTTTGACATCACACCATCTAACTTTTTCATTGAACACTCTGGATAGGTAAGTGTTTGGTGTTTTCATTTATTTAATTTTGTCTCACAAAATCATGTTGTGATCCTGCAGTCAGCTCTGTGTCAGCAAACCAGTGCACTTGCATGGTGCTCCCAATCAATCAATTTGCCTTAAAAGACAAATTTCTCTTACAGATTCATTTGCAAAATCAAAAGTTGAAGGGTAAAGCTTTTTGTTTTCTTAGCAAGAACTGCTTCACTGAATCACATTTCATTCTTTTGTTTCATTAATTGCTTTTGCCTTAAAAATTTTCAAGATGCAGCAACAATCAAACCGCCCAAAGAAACTCCTGATACATCTTCGGCGACATCAGGCAAGAGGGAAAGCAGTCTTTTCATCTTAAAACATCTCTGTGGGACTTTTTAAGAAGAAAATTAAATAAATACAAAGACAAAATGAATCGCATAGACCACTGTTCACAAGTCGTAATTAATTTTATTCCTTTGAGAATGGTGCATGTAAATTCCAATCCTGTAAAGAGGACCTGTGGTATCTCTCTGCAGACTACTCCTGAGGGCAGCAGAACTCTAAATTGGTATTTGCTAATGAAGGTTTGTGCCTTGAAGGAGAAGGGACATGAATACAAACAAAATTTGTCTACTAGGATTTTCCCATTTTTGTAAGCAGTATAGCTGACTTGCTCTCTTACACTGGGAAAACCATTATGCCAATCCCTAAATAACATAAACAGCTTGCCCTCCTGTCCTGCGATGAAATCCTAGGAAGGGGAATAACCAAGTCAAAAATCTGAATGACTACTCTGTGGCCAGGATTTTACTTCTAGCATTCTTCAAGGGGGGTTATATGGAGCTGTCAACATGTTTGTTGTCTAATGCTCTATAATTTCCTTGAGTGGATGTATGGGTCATACAAGTCATCTTTACCTTATAATCACACAGTAATGGGGAAGTACATTTTGGGTTGGATTCTGCTCTCTTGGTGTAACCATGTAGTGAGGTTGGAAGTTGGCCCTCTGTCAGCATGCCACACAAGGGTCTCATCTCTTACCAGTCTCTGATTTACTGGTCTGGAGTAATTTGGGCCCTGCAGACGTGCAATTTCCAAACTGTTGCTCTGGGAAACACATTCTTAAAAGTTAACAAAAATTTACTGTGTCTTCTCTTCCCTTTCACTTCATCAAATCAGTTTTTGCACTTGCTGCTCTTTTTATATGAGGATGTAAAATGTTTCTGAGAGGTAAGAGGGCACCAAGGTAATACAGGATCACACACATCAGGCTGCAAAAAGCAAATGCACAGAAATTGTCTGAGGCAACAATCAGGCAAGCTCCAAAATCTGTTTGTAATTTCTGAGAGGACACTAAAAAGACACATCAAGGAAAGGCTGGACCTATGGAAAGTTTAGGCTGAAGGCTTCAGCAAAGTTAGATATCCTTGCCTGACACCTGTAGACCTTCACGCATCTTCATAAAAACACTGTTTTACTTGTGGCTGCATCGCAGAAAACTTCTGTCACTGAAATGAACCTGTGTGCAGATTTACTGATATTCAGGGAGCCCATGGCACATGTTACTGCGATCTCTGGAACTGAGTGCAAAATTGCTAATGTGATAATTCCTTTTTTCTTCCTCTGTCACCCCCCACCTTTTCATAGTTTCTCAGGATGTTGCAGAAACATGTATTCTTACTGATATATACTTAGCTTGTTTCAAGCTAAAATTTGCCACTCTTTATATGCCAGACTTTGAGTATCAATTTTTAGACTCTGATAGGAGATCTATTTCGAGGATATCACCATTATTTTTTCAAAAGAATCAGGTTTTTGGTTTCATCCCTTTGCAACACCAGCAGAGCAGATTCTCACTTCAGATGGACACCATGGCTGCTGGCTGGCATCAGGGTTTTCTCTGCCCAATGCTGTTGCAGCCAAACTGCATGGCAACCTCACACTGCTCTTGGAGTAGACCTAGAAGGATGAGTGGAGGAACACCTGCTCCAACAGGTCTCCTATGGAGCGTCTTGAAGAGGCAAAGCTGCTGCAGGCAACGTCAGGGCACAGCTCCATCAGCTCTGTGCAGCACCTGCCAGAAGCATTGTGGCTGTGCTGGAGCCAGCTGAACCCAGCTGAAGAAGGAGCATTGTAAGGCTGAGCAGAGGAAAATGCTTCTACTGCTACACTATTCCTTGTGCCTTAGCTTATTCCAAGCTAGTTTGCCTGTATCTCCACCTGGCACTGAACTATGCCATCGCCAAACCCTACTAGCTACACAATGATCTCCTTACAAATAGCCCATGGTGTTATACCCTCTCTTATCCCATAACCCACCTTATCTTGTACCTCAAGAAAAAGCAACCATGCCTTGTATTTTTAAGCCACTCCCAACCAAAGTATAGTTACAAAGAAAGGAGGAAAACAGAGGACAGATTTCTGCAGGTCCCAAAGATTAGTCACCTAGACTCTTTGTAGTCTGCACAGTTCTCCATAGCAAACTCATTGCATTTAGCTGCCAAAAAATATTTTTGCCTGCATTATGAATTTTTTGCATATTGTCCAGCAAAACCAGGTCTTCCTAGAAACATTTTTAATTTCTTGCTGCAAAATATACCTGCTAGCAAACAATTGCTTACAAAGATGCTCTTTAAATATAAATAAGTGTGTATAACTCACTGATACATAGTAATAAAATAATCCCTAAATCACTCATTACATTACACAAGAAAAATAATTTGTCTTTTGGACATTAACAGGAAATCTGCATTAAATTATCTTTAAAAAACCACTCAAAACTCCCTAAAGAAAAATCAAACCCAAACTAAAACAAAACAAAAAACCAACCCAAGAGAAACAAACAAACTCCCTAGACTGTTAAAATTATTGCACAACTGAAAAAAAAGCTTTGGAAAAAACATCCTTTACTAGTGGAAATTACTGCATTTATAACAGAACTAGATATTTCTGAACACTTTGCTACATTCTTCCTAGAAGAACTCAAGTTATCTACAGAAAAACTGAGTTTCACTAATGAAATAGAAAATGTAACACCTATCTTTTGGCTGAATGCAATAGCAATCTTCAGGATTTAAGTGATTAATTGGAGGCGTTCTTAAATTTGTTTCCTATATTGTATCTCAATGGAAAATAAACCAACTTTCACTTGTTCTTTGTATAATTTAGGATCCAGTTGTACACTCAGACTTTTACATATTTCCCACTCCTTTCATTAAAATTCTATATATTTGAGAGCATTTTCTCTCTCTAATACAGGGTATTCTCTACACATTAAAATCAGTTAAAGAGACTTGGCTAAGTTATTTTCAAAAAGATAAAAGATTATCTTATCTTATAGAATTTTCTGACAAGTAAACAGAAAGGATGTTGGAAATAGCATTTATTTTCCCAAATTTTTATAATTATTCCTTGTTCTTTGCTGGGACAGAAACCAGAGCTCTTTCTATGCCAAGGCTCTTTGTGAGTGCCATCAGAAGGATGCAATCATGACCTGGACCAATGAAACCAAATTACTAACTCTGCTACTTGTTTTTATCGGGTTTCAGATCTTGGTTCTCCATTAGAATAAAACTGCTAATAACTGGAAAATTTTGGCAATGAACGAAGTGAAGACGAATAATGTTCTCTGGAAGGTTAAAGAAACTGTATGCTGTAGTTCTTCTACTTAATGAGATTTTCTTCAGAAAAGAATATTCGCTTTGTTTCCATGTAATAAGAATTTTGGCTAATGATGTTCTTCCAGCTGAGTATTTCCGACACATGACTAAGTGGCCCTTCCCTCAGCAAGCAAACAAGCCAGCCCTGGTATGTTTATTGTCTTAGAGTGTTCAGTGTGCACCTGTGAAACACTAATTAGGGTACAGCTGGCTAGCACAGACCTTAGGGCAGGTGAGGATTCTCATCAGCCAACTTCCCTCTTTGTGTACTGGGATCAATGGACTAAGAATTCAACCTACTGTTTTTACAGTATATAACTCAATATAGACAAAGGGCTTAATAGTGTTTCCTCAATAAAAAACAAGTTAAACATTTCCATTGATTTTCAAGGGACCAGAACCAAATCTATTTCGGTTCCTTTGTTCCATACACGTTATACATACAGGCACTCAAACTACTGAATAAATCATGCACGTGAAAAAGAACACAAACGGGCCCAGACAATTAATGGAAACAAAACTAATTAATTAAAGAAAACAACAATCTGATAGATGCCAAGGGTCATGTTGAGCCTGACCAATCTCACACAAAAGCAGAAGCTGCTAAGCTTTGGGATAATACAGGCATGGTACCATCTACTGCCCTGCTCCTTCCTTCCTACTTCTCCTTCCTCTCTCCAATGAAACCATCTTACAGGTGGTTTTTCCTGGACCTACCCTGTGGGGCATTACCCAATCTAACTCATCCCCTCCCTTGGCAACTCTCTGAAACTCCTCTGACTGGCATTGCTCCTCTGTGTTGTACAGCTCTGGAAGCCTCAGCAGAGCAGAATTTAGAAGCTCACTGTGTATTGGTAATTTCTACTACAGCAGGGTCTTATGTGAAATGTTCCTCTAGAATAAATCAAATGCAACACACATCTGCTCTACTACTAGGACTCAAGAAAAAGAGAAAATCACACATATTCATCTTAAATTATACCAAGTTTTTCAAGTAAAGAAGTTAAAATGTGGACGAAAGACAAAGCAGCCACCGACATCTCAACCAGCAAATCTTTCCCAGTGGGCCTTGAAAAAAATCTGCTGTGATGTTTTGTAATCTAATGTCCAAATAATTATATGAATACTTTGGGAGTTTGTGTAACACTGGTCAAACTACTTCCATATCAAAACATATTCTGTAGCAAAATGCTGACCAGGAAGAAAGAGAAAAAGCAAATAAACATGTGCACAACACGTGGACAAAAAAGAAACTCTTCTGTGCAAGCAACCTTCTGAAATGCTCAACAGGTCTGTATGTGCACCAGAGAGATCTGCACAGTCATACTGCTGTTATTAAGCTTTCCTCTGTAACACTCCATGTAGACATTGGCTTCCTGCTCTTAGCTGGACCAAGTAGCAAGGTGACAAAAGACGATTCTGTCCAGTTTTTCCTTTCTTTTTCAACTCATTTGTTCTCCAGCCAGCCATGATGTTGTTTTCTGTAATGGATTTCCTTCCCTGATGAAATTTCTTCTTGTAATGACCTGCTACACTTCTGTCTCCTTCCTAACTCAAGCACTGTTGTAGCATTTGATTGATACTGATTGCTAAGAGGACTGAATACACTGGGTCTTCTCATTTGCTGGAAAGACTGTTTACACAGTGTAAACACACTGAAACGAGGAACAAGCACAGGCACAGCCTCCAAGATAGATCTGATCACACTATACCTCTCCCAGCTACAGGCCAAATCAGAGAATACTGCTGACCAATGTGAAGAAAAAAGCAATGCTCATGATTATTTCCTCTCCAGTTTTCTGTCACCTACTGAAAGATGTTTATGCCAGTAACAAAAGAAGCAATGCTTGTAACTATTTGCTCCTCTGTCTTCTGTCACCTACTGAAAGATGTTTATCCTCAATAACAGCACACAAAACAAGCAGACATCAACTTCTTTGATACAGTGGGTTTTTAAACTCTGGTTCTAGCCAGGACAGAGTTAATTTTTGCAGTAGCCAGGAGAGGACATGGCTAGAACTCAGAGGTTATTCTATACCACCTCCCATCATGTTCTGGGGCCGTGGGAAGGGGTCCCATCTGGCTGGCATAGTGTGGCAGCACAGTCAGGTATTGGCAGAGCTTTCCCCGTGGTGAGCACTCACGTGTGAATCCTTCGCCTCTCTGCACTCTGTTATTAACACTGCTGCTGTTACTGTTTGTTTTCTTATTTCTTATTTACTGCTGTTTGCAGTAAATCATTCTTATCTCTACCTGTGATCTTTACCTTTTGTGCCTCCAATTCTCCTCTTCATCCCACCACAGGGAAGGGAAAAGGGGACAGGGGAGTGAGCGAGTGGTGCATGGTTTGGAGTGTTTTTGTGGAAACACTAAATTGGGGAATACCATTCGTAAACCATGACAACCCATCAGCAACAATTTTTTCTCTTCTCTTTCTCATCACTGTTTGTAAATTAAATGTTTACCTATATAAGCCTCCCTGGAACCTGTGGTGCTCATTTATTAGCAGATATCAGAGAAGAAACATATCTTCAAGTATTACAGCTTCTTTTTTTTTTCTACTTTTTTGTTGCTATCACTGATGTTTTAGTAATAGAGTAGTAGTAGTAGTAGTAGTACAAACTGGACCAGAAAAAAGTCATGTTCCCTGTTTTAAAAAGAAGAGCATGAGATAAGGCAGTCTATCAAAAAGAGCAGTCTGTTTTAATCCCCCCATGAGCTTACACCAGCTACTGTAGCACACACAGCAGAACCACCACAACAAGCCAAAAGCCACACTTCTCCACGTAACACTGAATGGTTCTCAACCCTTCGCTCTTTCTGAGACCCAGCACAACGCTTGAAAAGAAAAAGAAACCAGAAAACAAACAAGCTAACAAACAAACAAACAAACAGAAAACAGCCCCCCACCCTCCACCCCGAGACTGATTAGAGTTAATGCCCTTCTGGTGGGCACCAAGAGACTTTTCCAGTTTTACTGCCTTCTTAACTCCCAGGCATCTCTGCACACCTAAAGCAGGCTGCCCTGACATTTTCCGGTTTGGACTTTATGAGAAGGTTATTATTTTCCTCTCTCCAGTCTCTGCTTGTTCATTTGAGGCGTTGAGTCACATTAGCCAGAGCAACAGCAAAGGCTTGCACTGCAGAAAATGGATACTGAAAGTCCAAAATGTAAGCATTGCCATCAATTCTTCCAAACTGCATCACCTGGGAAGCAGGGGAAGAGAAAAAGGAAGGAAAAAAGAGAACAAGGTCAAAAAAAAAATGAACCACAGAAAAGGAAACAGAGAAGAGGGAAATTTTTTGGTCCTTTGTATGAACACCTTGCCTTCTCAGTTAATATGATTTGAGCTATCATACGATGCCAAAGAACAGTGAGAGCACTCTACTTTCAGTCTGTATTGAGTGTTTGACTGCAATACTTGACTCCACAGAGCAAACTGATAAAACATGCTGCGTTTTTTCTACAGTGCATACAGCATTGGTTTAAGTCGCTTGTCACCAATTATTTCAGCAGCTGTGGGTACACCAGCATCATGCTTCCTGCAGGAAAACATCAGTCTCTCCCTTGGAAATATCCTGTCAGCAGCCCATCAGGAAAACAGATTTGATTTTCAAAGAAAGGAGCTTTCAGGGAAGGCGAATAACCAATTTCGTCACTCTAGCACTTCATAGTTGATAAGGTGTTCATTCTTTGCAGTTCTGTTTTCCTCTGCATAAACTTCAGTAGCACATAATTACAGCAAGAATGAATCAGCAAAAGGGCAGTGAGAGCTGTTTGAAATGTAAAAGCAAAACTAGTCAGGTTGCTCATTGCTCTTCCACATCTGAAGTCTGGCCTATTATTATTGTTTTTTCATTTGCTTCGTCAGAAATCCAGATTTTATTTGCTCTACAGTGAAGATCCTTGAGCCAGAACGGGGACTGACTGTGCAAGTCAAGTCAGGCTTTGTTCCACCCCTACCACCAAAACGTGTGGTTGGGTGTTTTTGCACAGCTGCCCATGGGCACATATCCACAGCCATTTACTTGAAGAAGAAAGGGGTACAAATGACTCTGATCGTTGCCTTTCAGCTGTTGTTATACACAAGCAAAACCAAAAGACTACCACTGGTCATGCATGTTGGATACTTAAGACATCTAACTCCCAACTTAAATCACAGGAAGTTGAGAGCCTTGATATCTTTAGTGAACTAAAAGTGACTTACAGCTGGACAAGGAAATAAATATGAATTTCTTGAGTCTCAGTCCAGCATCCTGCTAATTAGCACCACTTACAAGCCTGGGTTTGGTGTAGTAGTAGTAACATACCATTCTGGCCAAAATTAAATGTTTTGAGTTTTTGAACTACCCATTGACCCTTCTACCTACAGATGGTTCAAAAATGGCCCAGAAGCACTTTTCTCTGGGGTGGGTCAGTGTCTCCCTCCTCTAGCATTAAAAGCCAACCCCAGGGGCCAGGTAGCTGCTCACTAGTGAAAATTTTGGCATGAAGGGAACCTAACTGCCTTAGCTACCTTCTGACTGGCTAACCTTTGTGAGCAGGGCAAGAAGGGAGCAGTGTTCACTCAAAATTAGCTGCCATCTGCAACCATCAGTGATGTCAAGTGCAGCTAGCACTGCGGAGACCTGTTGTGTTTATTACAAAACCTTCAGCTCTGAGAGCCAGCCAGACTAAAGGAGGCCCTCGTTCCCATGTCTGACTGCAGTAAGACCAAACATACTTTGTATATTCACTTTACAACTGAACTTCACTCTCCATGCTGAACTTAGACCTTCAACAGCTGTTTTTTATCAACCACATGGCAAAGCTTTTTTTCAGGAAACAGCTGACACAAGCAGGAGGCACGCAGCAGCATGAGAGACAGCTTATTCCTGGCATAATTTTCCCACACCCTGGCCCCCATTCCAGCAAATGTATGCTACCCCTTCCTACCTGTCGTCCTTCCAGCTCAATCTGGAAGTTTTTTGCTGACTCCTGGGTCACCCGCCCTCCGAAGTCCAGCTGGTAGACTTGCGTTGCCTCATTCCACAGTGGCTGCTTGTTGGCCATCACATACACAAAGCCTTGGCTTCCCAGTCTCCCATCCTCCTTCTCACTGGCCTTCCGGCACTTGAATTCATCCAGCTCACTGGCTGTCCTCAAACTCCTTTTAGTTTTCCAACCCTTTTTACTGCCCTGACTCTGGTTCATCAGTTCATCTCCACTGATAAAAAGCTCTGGCTCACTCTCTGAACTGTCCTGAAACTCATTCGTCTTGTTCAGTTTCTTGGACTTCAGCTGATCTTTCTGGCTCTTGACCTTCTTCTTCTCCCTCCCCAGCCGAGGGCTGGCTATCAGTGAATTGAAGTCAGTCAGTGTCCTTGCCTCCTTTTTGACCTTGCCCTCAGTGATAGCCTGCACATTTCCTTCCTCAGCTCGACTGTCCAGGCGTTTCCGACTCTTCTTGCCAAATTTGTCTGTCCTTTGAGGAACAGGGCTTTCTGTCAAGGAGAGCACCTCCTGGAAAGTGTCTGCCGTCTCCACCATTACCTCTGTGCCCACATGGCCCTGCAGCTCTGCTGGCGGGGGAGACATCACTGGCTTCTCCACCACAAGGAGTGGCTTGGGGGGCAAGGTGCCCTGGGGGTTCTGTACAGGTGGGCAGGTGCTGTAGGAGCTCCATGGGTGCAAGGCGATCGGTGGCAGCTGTAAACTAGAGCAAGTGCTACTTCCCGGGTACATGGGTGGCAAAGGGCAATAGGAGAGGTTGGATGGATAACCTGGCTGAAGCACAACTGTGGGCTCCTGCTGTGCAAACTGTGTTGGGGCCAGAGCTTCTTTGGGGGAGCAGGGGGCCTGCATTCCCTGAAGGGGTGGGGCACTGTAGCCTCCTGGGTAGGGTACTCCAACCCCGTAATTCGTCTGAAAAGTGGCAGTGGGACTGGTTGGAGACTTGGGGGAAACAAATGGCACTCGAGACATATCCAGATGTTGAGCTTGACCAATGATGAGCGGAGGAGGTTTTAGAGGGTTGGGCACTGAGCTCTGAGATGTCCTTTCCTGAGGAACCCATATCTCTTCACTCACCATAGGATCCCACTGGTATGGTGGTGGCCGTTTTACACTAAGGGTAGCCTCTGTCAAGGACACAGGTACGTGCCGTACTGATTTCTCCACCGGGCAGTGCTGAGAAAGGGCCTCATCCTCCGTGAAGGCGGAGTTGATATAATCCGCTCGGTCACGGGAATTGTCAGGCGGGCTCAGCAAGCTGTAGGAGGACTGGGAGGCCAGAGGCGAAGTACTGACAGAGTGAGCAATGACAGAGCTGTGGGGGGAGCCACTCCCCGTGCTCAGATCAGGTCTCATGCCACCAATACTGGAAGTGCTGGCACTAGCGATGTTGCCCGCACCACCAGCACTCGCACTGCTGCTGTTGCCAATGCCACCACTGCTGCATTGGCTGCAGGTGTACAAGGCCGTGGGTACTCTCTGCTGGTACTGTGCCGTCACAATGTTGCTCTTGGCCTTAGGGGGAAGTTGCAAGGTGGCTCTCTGACCATCCATCAGCTGAGCCATTTTCAGCGCTGCCTCTCTGCTGTTCCTCCGCAGAGTAGCATGAATGATACTGCTGTCCAGCCTCTGAGCCATGCTTCTGCCCTGGGACAGCTGGCTGGCAATGTCAGGGTAGGGCGGCGGGTCCCCGGTTGGGATGGAGTAACGGGGGACCGTGAGCCGGTTCAAGGTGGCGCTGGCACAGGGCTGCTGCATCTTCTTCTCGGCAGCTGTGATGCGCAAGGTGGCAGAGCTGCCGGGGCCCGGCAGGGTGTAGGTGCTCTGGGCACAGAGCATCCTGGTGCGAGGCCGGCACACCTCCTCCACGTTCCCGCTGCTGTCGAACGTAGTTATCCGCTCGTACCCCAGGGGCGTCTGGTAGTGCCCCGCCGGGTAGAGGGAGAACTCTCCCTTCTTGAGGCAGAGATCGAGGGGCGGCTGCGGGG
>NW_008239110.1:23659900-23673916 GCF_000691975.1 Corvus brachyrhynchos | reverse complement strand
AGTCACGGAGGGGCCTTTTAAACTATTTGCTACCTCTACGGACTCCGCGGGGCTGCTACCGGTTCCCAAAACAGCGGATCAGACCTCAGTGGGAACACGTAAGCCAGCCGGTCTCCTGTGACTCCATTGGACAAGAGCTACTTGAAACAGCTTGGTGATCAACTTTAGAGCCACTTCAGACGTCAAGTTCTGAGTGCACTTTCAGCCTACACTACGATCCCCATGGACTCTCACTAATCTGAATTAGCACTCACTCATCATCAGATTTTAACTGCTTCTGCTCGAATCAATAAAAGTTTTGCTAAATCAGGACTCACTAGTTTTCAGGGAAGGACTTTTGATAGTTAATACATCAACAAACAGTTGAACAAAACAAACAAGCAAATAAACGAAAGAAGTGGAGGCTAAGAAAGTTGAAGACCTGCACTGAAGGCACTGTATAATATCTGATATAAGGTTCTTAGACTCAGTCAGCTTGGGAGAACTGGAGAACACAGACAATAGTTGGGAAAAGTTGCGTATAGTGGGTGGCAAACCAACCAGCAATGCAAAAGGAAGGAAGCTGAAACACAGAGAGAGAAATATGATGGAATGAAATGCAGACAAAACTTAGAAAAGTTCTCAGAAGATTTGTAAGGAGAAGATGTGAGGAAATAGATGGGAAGCCAGAAAGATTCAAGAAGTGGGTACTGTAGTCAGGGCAACTGCAGCATCAATGTTTGGACAGGACACAAAAGAAATGTGTAAAGAAGCATATTTTCCCACATGTGGTAGCATTGAAAAAAGGACAATGTGGCAAGAAGGAATTCTCTTGATTTTAAGCAGAAGTGTGAAGAGTGCTCAATTGTTTGCAGTTCCTTTTGCAAAGAGTGGCTTATTCCAACAGGAACTACCACTGAAAAGTCGGAGCAGGAAAATGAGGACACTGGATCCAAGCAGAGGTACAGAAGTCAAGAAGGAACAAAACAGAATAAAGAGGGAAAACAGTAAATACTATCTTATAACTTCCAAGAATATTGCAAGTTCTTTATTTTTTATTAAACTACCTGTAAGAAAACCCACAGAAAATGATAAATGACTTGTATCAATAGGTTTGTGGAAGGAAAAGAGACAAGACCAAGGATCTGGTATCATATCCAGGGTCCTTTAAATGTGCCAAATTCTGTGGAGACCTCTGATTTGCAAGACCAGATCACGTAAGAGATCCATTAGTCAGGACTCCTCCAAATGCTGCCCAGTTCCTAATTAAATTCTAATTAAAATTCTAGTCATCTACCTATGCCCTATAATTACATTTTCAGTAACATTAGGCTTTTATCAGCATCAGTCATGAACGTGGCAGGTGTACAGATGGGACTGTGCCTACGCTGGCAAATACTTACGGTAGTTCTGTTCATTCCTTTAGATGAAGGCCAACAGCCAAACTTAACTGACCCTAAGGCTTTGTGGTTCTGTGCTTGGCTGGCAGGCCATGCTTTCACCCTGATGCCTGCAGGCTTAGCAATTTAGCTCCCAGAGCCTGAGGTTTAATTGTTAGCATGGCCTGAGCAACCCCAAATGTCGCTGTCATTTTGCCTTATCCAACAAAATATCATTTGTTGTGGTGTTCCTTAATACTCCTAAGTGTTTAAATCCAACGTTTTCTTCATTTCTCCAATGGCTTTTAATTGATTAGTTTGCATACTTTGTAAGTTAAACCAATTCACTGTGGATTAGTCTTGCCAAATCTTTACTGACTACATTAAAAACACCTGTCCCAAGTGTACCTCACTCTGAACATTCCACTCCCCAAGAGCAGCTTTCTACTATGTTTTTTTTAATCTATCATGTAATCATTATTTACCCTGCAATATTTTTTCCTTTAGTATATGGTACTTTTTTCCTTTATATGCAGGCTTTAAGAAAGGATATCCTCAAAAACATCTTTGAAGGTTTAAGTAGCCACCACTTACTAAGTCAGAAATTAATTTTCAGAAGAAACTAGAAAGGAAGAAGTGGACAAGAGGAAGGCTGTTATGGAGGACAGGGTAGTATGATTCTTTTACTAGCCTTCTCAATGTGAAGAGCTGTTACAAGAGTCTCTAACAATTTTCTCTCTGTTTATGTGGTGTACCTGCAATTATGAGTACCATTTCATCTCTTATTGCAGATTCAACCCAATTTTCAGAAAGAGATGTGAAAACTTCATATTAACTTTTTGTATTACTTTCTGACAGCTTTGACCATGCTTTGTAATAGCAAACCTTGGGTGCTTCCTATTAATAATATATATACACCAATGTCTCTATTATTTTCTTCAGATACTACAGGTGAGTATCAGTAGTAAACAGAAATTAAGCAAGCCAAGTCCCTCAGACTGAGAAAAAAATGGGCTTAATTTTAAACATACAAGTATTTCTTTAGAAGAGGACTACTCTGATGCTTGGGTCAGACAAAAGCTTTGGTGCTGTCAGCAGTTGAAACCCTGGTCTGAAATAATGAGAGCATTTCCATTTGTTTCAGTAGACTCTAGCAGAAGTCTTTAATTGCTTTGCAGTGCTCACACTCCTTCCTCTTTAAAGGGTACTGCCATGACAGCCACTTCTATAGTTCCAAAAACCTGTGACCTGGCAACAGGAATCACTCAGTGATATGACAATTCTGAAAATGTATTAATTTATCCTTCTTTTCTATTATTTGTTAATATTATTGGCACAATGATTTTTTTCTTGATTGGAAGAGGTCCTGAGTACTCACAGTCCTTTCACCTCCCACATCACATCACATCACATCACCCGCACCCAAACATTCCCTGCACTGCTTAAATCTTCTGCTACCTTACATCTCAGTGAAGTGAAAAACTCTTCCTGACCCCACCTTGTTTATCAACTACTTTACTACTTTAGCCTCTTAGTAGTTATAAAAATCCAAATGAGCATCTATCACTTCTGAAAAGGTGACTGAGTTTTATGGGAACCTGCTCTCCAACCCAAGCTCCTATCAGCCGGCTGTGCTTTGATGCCATCAGGTCTCAAGAACAACCTGTTTGGGCTTCCAACACATTACATTTCTGTCCTATCAAGATGCAGAATGCAAGACTTCAGTCTGTGGAGAATTCCTAGCAAACTAAGATGAATTAGCAGACAACTAATTTCCCAATGAACTTGAAACTAAGAAGCTCTTTATGGATTATATTTTCCACACATTTTAGCCTTATTGTAACTCAGTTCTACAGGACCCCATCAGACTAAAGGATTTTGATTTGTATGTTTACCAGAGGGGACTATGACACAACTGACCCGACCTCCATCTAGCTTAACCCATTACACAGCAGCCCTCCAGCTCCTCCTTACCTGGTAAATCATCTTCATCTTCACTGAAAACATTTGGGTTAAAGACAGGCATGTTAATGTAGTCCATTGAAATCTTCCGCACTTCTGGGAGATATATTGTCATCTGCCTGGGCTGCAGATGCAGCAAACTGGTTTTATATATTACTAGAGAAAGAATATAACAAGACACAAAAAGGTCTGTTACACAAATAGCCTGTAAAGCTAAGGAAGAAGCAATTCAAAGCAGACACAAGGGCTATGAATATTGTTATTTACTGTATACATGTGCATGGGCAAGCCATTATTTGTCAAATCACTATGTAACACTTTGCATAAATGGGATAAAAGAGATTGTTGCTTTCAGCTATTTCTCTTTAAATGGAAGCAGCATCCCTGTAATTAAGTAATTAATTACTTCATCTTGTATTCACATCGATTTTTGTGGAAGGAAAACACTTTTTTCCATTCTACTTTTGGAACTTTTCACCACAGGAAACTACTGACTTCTATGACTTTAGGGGAAAACTGGAAAGCTCTCAGGAAGGGTATCTGCTGATGATTACTAGATACAGAAAAATCCCACTGGGCTCAGGAAGTCCCTGGGACCCAAACCACTGGAGACTGGGAGAACATTTGAAAGAAGTATCACTATACATTTACTCCAAACTTACATCCTTTCCTATCTGCCACTGGCAGTGAAAGAATTAGAATGACCTGTGGTCATTCAACTGCTGCTAGCAGTCCATATAGCCACAAAAGGTATCCATCTAATTCTGCATCCAGGGCATCTTTATGTACTCCTGACCCAATTATATAAGGCAACCCGGGACAAAATAAGTTTCCTAAAGAGCTCATTAAACTGCTAGGCTTGTGTTAACATTTCAGTTCAGAGCTCAGTTCTGCTAGGCAGTACCCTGTTCCTCATCCAGCCTTCCTCCTTCCAACAGAAGTAGAACTGGCCTACCCAGAAAAAGGCTGATAGACAGCTGCTGCTTTTAATGAAGGCTACCAGATTACTGATGCCTCAGCAGGAGAACCATGTGATGAGGCTTTGCACTGACTTGAAGAATCTTGAGCATGAGGCTGTAACAGCTTTTTTTTGTATCATTTGTAGCTAAATAACTATAAAAATCAGACTTTAAAAAATATTTCTATTGCAGTAACTTAAAAACTATTATTTTTATAGTACTCTTGCAAAACCTTTCTTTTATTTGTGTGGGTTTTGTTCAAATAAATTGTAAAAATAGAGGTCTGGGCTCAAATGTTAATTTACCATTTTATTACAGGTGAGACTTCTAGCATTTTATTGACCATCTCATTATTGTATTTATAGATTTTAATCTCCTTTAGTTACAGTGAATTTAATAAAATCTAATTCCCACTGTCCACGAAAATAAGTGCTTTGTTAAAGAAGCCTTTTGATCACTTACAAAAAATCTCATGGCATAAGTTTGTTGTTTGTTAGAAAGAATTTGACGTGCAAAAAAATCAACAGAGTTTACTTTTACCTGCACCAAGGTTAGTTGGTAGGAAAGCAGCCAAGCCCACAATTTTGAATTTGGTTCCCCAGATATTAGATGTGACCTGAGCAAGGTAGTTGTGCTGCAAAACAAAAACAAGATCATTTTTACCTGATAAAATCTGTATCAAGCTCTAATAAAAATCTGCAGAGCAATCAAGGTATTCCACGTGATAATGCAATTTCAGCTTCTCTTGTTTTTATTGTATTGAAACAGCCTAAAGTGCCTATGTAGCAATGGTTTTACCCAGTCATTAAGAAGACTCATTCTGATATCTAAACACCATCAGAAGTGATGTATGCAACAGCCACAGGGTGATTAAAGCTATTGAAGATCTGAACAACACGATGCCTGTGTAGTGAGAACAGGTCTGTTTCCTGGCACTTGCTGCTCCTGCCCAGCAGGACCATGGCTATTCTGTATTTCAGAGAGTGATACACCCTGCCCGTTGGTTCTATGCTCATGAATCACTTTATGGAACAATAAACAAGACAAAAATTGATTACTCAAAACAACATATATTCCCCTGGAGCTCCTAATGCAACTTCCCAAACCACTGCTTCCATGGTACCCATATTATGGGTCTGAAAGACCAGTAGATTTTTCTCAAAGGCCAGGAGTTATGCTGCCTGTATTAGGAGCAGGATCTAAGCCTCAGGTCTTCTGCTCTATTCAAAGGGCTTTTGGTCCTATCTCCATGTAACTGTTCTAGAATTTTTCATAAAAAGGAAAAAGTGAAACAAGAGAGCAGAAAAAACCAAACCAAACAAAAGAAAATTAAAGGAACACAGGCTGTTATTAATAAAATAAACAACCCAGACAGTTCTACAGCCTGCTAAGTTTCATTTATCCAGAGGACATGAACACCACAAAGAGTGCAAAGTGGTAATTCCTTTCCTTCCTTCCAATTAAGACTGTTTCATGTTAATTATGAAACAGAACATGTGGTCCTCTGAAGCAAACATTTCCTTAGCTCTGCAATCCCTAGCAAAGCAGAGAATTATGGTGGTGTTAAGACAGGCCTGAGAACACTGATGAAGTGTTTTCACATACACTTTTGAAGAGCCAACACCATCACCTAGAATAAAACCTCTCACATGGATTCACACTGACAAAGGTAAGTGGTCCTGGTATTTACCAAACAACATCTGATATTCCATTGGCACTTTCGAACATTAATACTGAACTGGAAGATGCAATTCTCTAGTTTTTCCATCCACTTATTGTAACTTAATGAAAACTTTTATTGGTGGTTATTGAGTCTCTTATCACAACCTGCTGCCTCTGGAAAGAAATGCATTTCAATCAGGTATGGTAACAATGTGCACAATACCTGAGTAATATCTTCTAAAGGAAACTCTCTTCGTGTCAGGCTTGGCGAACCAATAGAGGGTTTCCTTATTGGTAACCTCGGCGACCTTGAGATCTCCTGTGCAGCTCGTGACATCTTTGGAGATTTGCGAGCTTCTATATTGATTCTGCAGGTAAAGCAATGCTTAGAATCAACAATGGGCAAGCTAAAATGCACAAAACTCATGTCTTTGATTGGAAAGATGTAAGAAGACAACTGGGAGGATGTCGTCAAAGTGACTAATAAAGACTGGAGAGCCTACAGGATGGAGAATTATGGGTCAAATTTGAAGATACAGAAGACCTGACACACTTGCAGTAACTCATGCTGGATGCTTTCTAATTAATCTGACCAAGTTTGCAGCAGTTCTACCAGATACAACGTATCTTCCACTAATCCCTAATAGGTATAGGGATGAATTATTTCAGCTATGCAAACTTTGAGCAAAGTCTCATGAAATGAGAACATGACACCTCAGCTGACAGATTTTCACATTAGTACAGCAAGCCAAGGCTCCACAAATGTTGTCAGTGCTCCTACCCTAAGCCAAAAGTTATTTCTACTTCCCACTATACAAGGGAGGCCAAGAATACAAGCTCAAGTACCTAAAGAGCTCACTGGCAGAAATGTAACAAACAAAAGTTACATTTCAAAATCATGTTCTTAGAAAACCAAGGGTGCAAGATCGTTGTTTTTCCTGAGGCCCTGCAGTTTTAGACTCAGGAACTGATGGTTCTTTTGCCAAGTAAGTACTACTAAAGTAAAATATTGGTATTTCAAACATTGCATTCACATGTAAAAGGATGAATTTGCCCTGCCTCATACAATGGCAAGCTCACAGTACAAGGTTTTTGGAAAAGTGTCAACCACAGCTGGAAGGCAACAGGCCCTCAATCGCATAATATGAAGATGGCAGGTAGATGTCATCTATGAGGGACATCACAGACATCAGTGAGGCTCCATGCAGGTTTGGGGGATTCTGTCTACACACATAATGAATATAATGAAGAGCTGTCAGGAAAACCATCAGACAAATTAATAGCTTAGAAGCTCCTTCTGCATACTGCTACAGAACCTCGTCAATGCAGTGTTTAGGGGGGTCTGTCTGTTGAGGTTCCCTTGCAAGGCCACCACAGCATCAGTGCCACCTATGCCAGGATCTGTGCCACCTATGCATGGACATATGACTTTGAAAATATTCCTGAGGAAATAAAGGTTTTAACTAGACCAGGAACTCTAAGGACTGAGGGGGTAAAAACAGTCTGTTTGAAGGACAAAATACAGCCCATTGTGGCAAGAGAGGCAAAAGAAAAGGTGGGAGAGTTTATAAAATCTTTCTTTGAGACTGTCTGGGGAGAAATTGTGCTCTAGTGTTTCCCATTACATTTTGTCCCAGAAATTTTCCCCAAAGTCCAACTCTATACCAATCTCTGAAATCACCCCAGAACTGCACACTGTAGAGGACTCCAATCTTACAGAGGACTCCTATGTGCCCAAATGAGTTTACTTTTTCATTTTACAAGGTGTCAAGAGAGGGAAGGGGAGGAAGGGAGGAAGAGAGGCCACTTGGGGAAAAAGAAGAAGAAATATCCAACATTATTACCTGGGGAGTTTAGGTGATTTGCTAGCTCGACTGATTTTTGGAGATTTCTTTGCTGCCCAATCATCACTGAGTTCGATATCGCTGGAGTCAGAGCAGTTGCAGCTGTCAATCACAGTGGAAATCAAGCTGTTTCCATAGATTTCATCTATCAAGACAGGCCCCAGAAAATTTAAGTGCTGCTTCAGAAAACTGGTATAAATTATAACTCTCAGTCATCAGAAGCATAAACCCGATCCACAGGCAGCAGTTGGAATAAAACTTTGCAGAGAAAAATTAAACGTTCTTCACTCTGCCTTCAAACTCCAAATTTCCAATGGTTTGAACTCAAGTGAACGTGATTCACAGGGATGAATAGCATTCAATTGACTTCACAATTGAGATGAAAGAATATTTTCTGCTAATTAGCAATCTATTTTCCAGTACTCAGAATACAAGAAGTTCTCTTTGTAAAACAGAAGGCAGCAGGGTA
This sequence comes from Corvus brachyrhynchos, assembly GCF_000691975.1. Lineage (NCBI taxonomy): Eukaryota > Metazoa > Chordata > Aves > Passeriformes > Corvidae > Corvus > Corvus brachyrhynchos. The sequence continues at coordinate 23,665,662 of NW_008239110.1, read as the reverse complement.
TAATTTCAGAAGCTTCTAGGTCACACTAAAGATTTTTTTCACATCAGAAAAAAATACCAGATGCCACCATCCATGTTGCGCATATATATATGTTTTAAAACCCTTGAGGATTTAGTATCCACAGTATTGCCAGATCATTTTTATACAGAGCAACAATTCAATTCTACCTGCTTTTCCGTCTGTTTTAGGATCCATGATGACAAACTCTGGCCGCAACTTGCTGATACGACGTCCTTTCAGGATGGGCACCAGTCCCCCAAGGTATTCCAAGTACAGAGTGTAACATGGACCACCGACCTCTGGGTCATCTTCTGTCCGCTTCATCGTGCAGTGAAGCCGTTCATTACCAGCTGTTGGGTAGCTGACAAAATCTCTCATATTGTTTGGGTCTGGGATTGGAGGCTTAATTAAAGAGAGGAAGGAAAGAGAAAGTTTCCTATAGGTTATTGGTTGGGGTTTTTTTCTGTGGTGACTTAATCCCAACAGAACTAACTGAACTTGAACCCAACTATAATTTGGCAGGTGAAGATTAGTATAGGTTACTTTGGGAGCTATGCAGGGCCCACATGCAATGTGTATTATTTAGTTAGATCAAAAGTAGTTGTACACAGAAAACGAAAACTAAAGCTAGTCGCATCAAAAAGGAAGGTTGAACCTGTGGTCAGGGCATTTAATTAGACAACAACCCATCTTCAAGTTCCAGCTCTTATCAGAAACTTCTTTTTGAACTTGGTTAATGTGGTCAAGTGAAGTATCAGAGTATCTTGTCTCCTGCAGGCTCTCCAAGTGAACCTGGACACTCAGATCCCATTCCTGGTTAGTACTGGTATATGCTATGTCAATATGCTACAATGCTGTCAGCTCTGAAAGAAGCTTGAACTTCTTGTATCACTTCCAAGCACATCCTATTTGAGGGCCTATTTGTGTGCCATGTAGAGAAATACAAGCACAAAGCTCAGGGTGGGTTACTTTGCTCTGCTTGCCAGCACACTGTATTAATCCATCACAAACTCAGTCCTAAAGCAGTAGGACTGCTTTTGTCTTGGACAATTTAGCCTGTATGACACAAATACTATTAATGTGTGTAAGCCAATGGAGTTTCTTTCAAAATGAAAGTATAGTAAAAAAAAGGTAGGGAAAAAATAAGCTTCCTTAACGTGGCAAATAGGTATGGGCCGAGGAGTGAACTATAGTGCAGTCTGCAAGCTGGAGGGGGAAGACGAATGCACACAGGGAAGAGAGTGCCTTGCCTAGCACCAAAGGTATGGCTGACAACATAGGTTGAGTGGGTGACTGGGACAAGCCAGGGTAAAGTGTATGTGCTGAGGAGGCTCCAGAAATACCCATGAGACAGGACAGGCACGTGGCTTCTGGAATCCCCGCTTCCGCCTCTCAGCTACGCAGCCCTACAACTGCTCCGCACCCCGGCATCCCCTCTAGGAGGTGACACAAGGGCTGTTGGCAACGATGTGCCCCTGAACTGCTCTCTGATCCCCACCAGGGCTCCCAGCCTTGCTACAGCCAACTGCTGCCTTCATCCAGCCCATCCCATCCCCTCCCCTGCCTTCCCTGACAGCCAGGAAATTGTCACTGATGCTCTAGAGAGGGGTGGCTCTGGAATAACATGGAAAGCATCCTGGGGAGAAGGATGGAAAGAACTAGAGACTGCTAGTCTGATAAATGCTCTGCATCTTTGGAGATCCAGGAGTTATGGTTACAGCAAGGCATTTATTGTTCTCTGACAAATGAAATTATTTACAGTTGCACAAACTGCTCTGATTAGCAGTACCCAAATGGAACCATGCTGAATTATTATTTTGTAGGCATAATTTGTTCTCATTTAAGCTGGGCCAGCCCCACTGATTTCAAATTAGTTGTTCTAGCTCTGCATTGTTTTAACAAGGACCTTTGGCTCAAGAGACTACTGCAACACATACACAAAAAATCACAAAAATGTATGTTTGAATGTTGAGCATTTACCAGCTAATGCTCTGCTTTATAGGCTGTGATAAACAGCTTGGAAATCCCAAGATGATACTGAGGGCAAAACCATGAAACAAATGAGTTGTGCAGATGATTCTGCTCATAGTACAGGAAAAGGTGTGATATCTGGGTCATTTTTCCATAGCATTGTTGGAGCAGTAAGATTAGCAGAACTCACTGTTACTAGAAATGTTTAGGCAGCCCCAGGTCCTAAGTCCGATCTTCCTGGAAATATAAGCACTCATTACATGTAAGGAGGCAACAGTTTTATCCCTGTGAATCCCTCCTGTAACCATGACACAGTATTATCACCAGCGTGAGCTTCTTCAGAAGTCTTTGTGAGTCACCAGCATATTTTACCCTTGTAATGTACTTGGAAAGGCCATCTCCATGGAATAATGCAGATCAGCATGTGTAAACCTTCTTTTCAGATTTTTAATAGGCACCAAATGCATCAGTGGGGTCTTGAAGAGGACAGGAGAGCTTTTAAAATGATAAAATCTTATAATTTAGCCACTGCCACTTAGGAGCACCATGGGGTGGGGGACAGGAGTCTGGGAACACTTTCCTCTCCACAATACACACATTTGTTTCTTTTTACCTTGATTGTTGGTATAAAGGCAGTGGTGAGGTACGAGCAGAGCCGAGGGGGCAGGGTCAGCTTGCTGATGTCCTTGTCATCCCGCAGAGAGCTGGCGATGGTCTGCTGGCACAGCAGCTGCAGACTGGAGACCCTGTGCTCCACTCTGACCACGTACAGCGCGGGCCCAGAAGCCATCAGCAGGCGGGAATCCCTGTGACCCCAACAGATCGAGATGATGGGACGCTGCATGAAGAGCAAAAGGGTACAACTTCAAAAGATTTTGTGTAAAAGATCTTTCGCCAAGGTGGCTGCACAGCAAGTGATCACATGAATTCAGCACCGATCACATTACCCTAAGTCTTCCAGAAACTTAAAAGTGCCCACCGCTGCCCACAGAAGAAGAATGTGCACATCTGAAATCATCAAAAACAGCAGTTGATGTTTATTCAGTGCTTTTGATCAGAATGCTTAAAGCTCTTCACACAAGGAATCAGCTACCAAATTCAGTACCTAGATAGGATAAGTGACATTAAAGACACAGGGTGTTGAGAAGCAGGATCTTTTGATGCCCTATCCAAATGATTTATTCAGTCATCTAATCAGTCCTCATGCACTGGTAACAGCTCATGTTTTACAACTCAAAAGTTAAATTATGTGCCCAGAGACGCTTAAAAAACAAGTGGAGAAAACCCAATCAGCTTTCTTGTCTTGCGCCAAGTCTTCTGCAGCACAGTGTCTCTTTTGAACTATTCCCAGAGGAACTGAACTGTGAAAGAGCACCAGGAACACAACAGAGAATGGCCTTTTGTCTTGTCTACACTCAGAAATGTCTAAATCATGACAGTAAAAATAGAAAGAGTGAGGGCCAACTGGTACTAAATGTCACAATGTGGAACAGAATAATGATAAACAACTCAAACAATGCTGCTTAGGACATTTATTTCCTGCTTGCAAGGAGCTCCCTAAACTTTCCTTCTAAATCTCATCTTTCCATGTAAAGTACCAGTTTGTTGTGACCTCTTCTAACCCTGTCATCATTACCTCTGCCCTTCTTAAGGGTTACTTGCATCCACCTGTCATCTCTTGCTTTCTGTGTTACAAAGCACCTGTATTTGCTTATATACACATACCCTGTGGTATTTCAATCCCATCTGTGCAAATAAACAACATGGAGTGAAGATGAAACTCTAACTCCATGAAGAATACGATACAGCAGGCTGAGATCAGTGAACCACAAAAGATTTACTCCTTTCTGTGAAGGTCTTCCTTGTTTTCACAATCTGTGACACTCAAAAGTTTAAGCAAACATGTTTTTCATCTAAATTATGAACTGTATTTATTGAAAGGTCAGGGTATCTTTGGAATAGCTTTTCACAAGATGCATCTAGCAAGAAGATTGGTGGGTTAAAGCACCACCAATAATAGCCTTTATTCACTCCTCTATTAGCAGTATGGTACCCAGAGCGCAGGGTTAGATCAGCCCAGAAGTTACTCATCTAGTCAGGGGAAAAAGCTTCCCTTCCATTTACAAATTCAAGATGCTTAAAGGCGAGAAACTGGGAAGAGATGTTTTTATGTGACTGATATGAAGCAGAATGCAGCTGGCACAGCACTATCTCAATGTTTATCATCAAGATAAAGCTTTGGATGAAAAACTTTTTCACAGAAGAAATCTTCCCTATTATGTCACCTTATCCTAGATTTAAATTTCAAGAAAAATACTGTTTTTAAAGTAGGAGGAATGAAGGAGCTTCATTTTAATTACATCTAGGCAATATCACACACACACCTCCATGAAGGCACAAATCTTCAGGCTGACTGATATGCAAATAGAAAGCAGCAACATGTGAACCTTGTGATTTTCACAGTAATTGCTAAATGCATTTTGTAGTGGAGAACTTCAAAAGAATTGAGAAATCCTTTGTGTAGCATCAATAATTCTACATGGCTTGTCATAACCATAATCTGTGGGATACAGCCTAAAATTTGATGAGAGATCACATGAAGTATCCCCAACTGATTGGTATTTTCATGATTTGTGAGTGTGGCTCAGCCCTTGCACTGTCTGGCAGCAAGGAGACAGTTCAAGCTGCTTACAAAAAAAATACAATTGAAAAGGCACTGGCACAAGGTAGGTACCTGCTACATCTACTATATGACAGCCTGAGAACAGAGCTAGTAGAAATGACCCTGATTTTCCCCAAGGGCTGAATCCCAGCATGGGCAGAACTATCTACCTGATCATTACTGTGGGATCCAAACTGCATACTGCTGTTCACCTTGCCTCAACTGCAGCTTACCTATAAACACAGTGTGGGAACAAACAAGTATGTGACTTGGCACATAAATGTTTATTTATTGGATAGGCTTTAATGGCAGAAGAGAAGTCTAATATCCCAGCTATCATAATCCAATACAGCACACCCAGACATGATGTCTAGTGTTGCAGCTATTATAACCCAATATATCACACTCAGGTAGGACATTCTTCATCCAAATAGAATCAAATAAAATCACCTCTTTCCTCAGGTTACTGCTGCATGCAGAGAATGTTGGAGGTGCAGACAGTACCAGTGCAAGAACCTTTGCAATCTTTAACACGGTCTCAAGGCAAAGGTTTTTCAGAAGCTTTGAAACACGGGGTGGGACCTCTGGCAACATAACACTGCGGAGCTCCAAAGAGTAGAAAGTCAGAAGTTGAAAACTTCACTACAGTTTTCCAACAGGCAACCACAGTTCAGTCACCCTCTAAACTTCTCAACGTGTGATGCTCTTATATTCTGTTTATGAATGTGCAAACAATATGTGAGTGCATGTTTAAACAAACACACACAATACTAACAAGTGCTGTACTGTTTGTAAATAATGGTATTTCTACTCTTCCGTTTGTACAATTATTCTCCCCACACACCTCGTATGTTTTAATACTTTCAACCTCAACAAAGTGCACTTGCACCACGCCACCAGACACACCTTGCCTTCCTTTCTCTGAAATGGTCAGACCCTTGGTGCTCCTCCAGCCTAGTATTCAGCAACACTTAATTTACAGTGAAGGGCTAAGACTTCAGATGAGCTTCTGGGAAAATTAGCCTGTCATTACAGGCTTGGAGAAATAAAAGATCACCCAAATGCCAGATCTGACCTGACCTTTAAAGTACTGCTCCAATAATATTTTTCAATAACTATGCTTCCTACT
>NW_008239110.1:23643608-23659883 GCF_000691975.1 Corvus brachyrhynchos | reverse complement strand
AATCAATTACTGCAGCAAGTCAGTTACAAGCTGGCCACAGATTTCTTTTCAAACTCTACTTGAGAAAAAACATTGACCTCCAACAACCAACACAAAAGTATTGCTCCTCATAAAGCATCCACTTATTTGCACTGTTTTAGCAAAACAAGGAAGGACAAAAGTTGTTGTACCCAAATTGCACCTGTTACAAAATGAACAAGCAGACTCTAGAAAAGGAGAATTTTATTTTCCATGTTTGCACAGTTGGGGTTTTTTTTCTGCTAGGAACAAAGAAATGCAGCTACAAATATAACATGAGAATTTCTAATCTCACTTTGCATATAAAAATACCATCAGGTTTTGAAAAATATCAGCATAACCTGTAAATACCTGAATGAATTCCAGGGTTTAAATACAAACATGCAGCTCTATGACAGTTATCTATTAAAAGTCAGTGGCTAAAAGAAAAAAAAAAAAAAAAAAAAGATGCTTTATTAGGAGAAATACTGACTGAAAACACATCTTAACAGGTGGCCAAGAAGGAGCTCTTTTGCCATTTCTTTCCAAGTGGGCTTGAAAGTGTAAAAAAAAAAAAAAAAAAAAAAAAAAAGATGCTTTATTAGGAGAAATACTGACTGAAAACACATCTTAACAGGTGGCCAAGAAGGAGCTCTTTTGCCATTTCTTTCCAAGTGGGCTTGAAAGTGAGCTACAGCTACTCAAATCTGTACCTCCAGCTGGGATGTTGATTCCACTTAGAAAAGTGTGCAGGAATGGATATTCCTGCTCAAAGCTCTGTGGTTGCTTCTTATAAGTCACTCTACTATCTCTCTTACAGAAGAGAACACAATTCATATACATTCCATCACTTGTATGCAGTTCAGTCAATGAAAACACTGTTCTAGCTGATTCTTGCTGCCTGCCTTGAGCTCAGAAATCCTGAGCCATGGGGTCTGCCTGCTGCTTGAACTAATCCCTTGTTTATTGGCACTGGGACTCCCGCTGGGAATGAAATAAAAATAGTATTCCAGGGCAGAAAGCCCAGGAACTAACAGGACTTTCCTCAGGAGAAAGAACACAACTGCAAAATAGTATCTATCCAGTGTAAGGATATGCATGAGTAAGTACACCACTGCCTGCTTGCTCTCACTCCAGACTGCTGATGTGGAGATGCACACTCTTCCCTCTCAGAGCCAAGCTGAAAGGAGCAATGGCTGCAGTGCCCACCTGGCTCTTGTGAGTTGTGTGTGCACACCTCTGTACTGCCACAGCATTCATGGATGGCTAACACTCCTTCATTCTTCTGCTCCTCATATTTACAGTGGGAAAAATATTAACTGCTAGGAACTGATGATGAAAAATGGTGAGAAATCACACTGCTATGGCCTGATATGATTTTTGATGTAATAAACTCTTATTTGATTTGCAGGTGTTTCTTATATCCTCTCTATTTCTACAGTATTTTTTTAAGAAGTCAACAGAACAAGACTCCATTTTAATAGAAAGATTTCCTTACAAAAGTGTCTTCATTTTCCAGTGCTGCCCAAAATCCATTTCTGCAGCAGAGGTGATCCTATGCCCTATATAAAGAACACCAAGGTCTTTATTGCTATCCTAAAGCAAGTTTCATCAGTAGTTCTAAACTGTTGCTTTTTTTCCTTTATTTTTTTAAGAAAATAAACTCTTCTTGAAGCTTTGTTGTCATCCTATATCAACTAAATAAAATTGATTTCAGGCAATATAAATTAAAGGCAACATTAATTCAGATGCAACAAACCTGAATACACTGTGTGAAATAAATGAAGAAAAGTAAGCAAGGTTTGCTCAGTTGAATAACATAAAAAGCACCCTCTTCTTTCTGATCTGAATTAAACCTAAAATTGCACCTTCCTTCTCTAGTCTTTACAGAACTACCGGGTTTCTGCAGGATCATATAGTCTTAAATATATTCATTTAGATGCTGGGACATTTCCAGCAGAGAAGCCATCTGTGAAATGCTGACAGCAGTAGGTCAATAGCAAGTGGGTTGTCTTCTCAAAGACTTCTGGAAATTTCTTCTATAAGGATTTAGTCTTTGGTACACCCCTTTGAATTAGGTTTAAAAATATTACACTGATAAACACAGGTTTTTTACATTTAATCTTGTCTATACCACATGTGAAGCTTAGTTCATTCTCATCGTCCTTCACTGCACTCGAGATTTAATCTGTTCTCACACCAGTTACACAGTGATATAAAATCATAAGCTAATGTAAATTTACTGTAGAATTAAAGGTGTATAGAGGAGATCTGCATTGCAACTTCTGTGTTCTTGTTCCCCTGGTCCTCCCTGGGACATACAAAAAAAATCATAAAAACTGAAGAAGGGGCCAAAATATAAGCCACAAATTTGAACCATTAGAAAGAAAAAATTCACAAGTTTGTTAAAGTTGGCAGTTAGGTAATTTTGAAGTGATCCTGTGGGAGACTCCTGTTTAAAGTTCAGGATATAGGAGGATATGAAGCAGCTGTTTCCAATCAGAAGTGACAGCAGTTAGTTGCTATAATAAAGACCTGTCTGCACATTAGGTGAGAACTTCTAAAGTGACAGAACTGGGCTGCAGCATTTGGTAAACAATTTTAGCAAGACTATAAAACAGTCTTAAATGAGCTGATTATTCTCATCCCTGCTTGATGTTAGGAAAGGGTTGTGAGGACTTAACAAACAATGTAAGAAATTAACATTCTTCCAATAAAAACATTATGACTAGCAGGGCAGCCTGCTGTTGCAATCACATTTTTAAATGTTGAAAAAGCAGGACCATGAAAAAACAGGCATATTTTTGGTGCCTCACATTAGCGTTCGTGGTGTATACAAGGATGGGTGTAGTAAGAGGTAAATTTCACAGAAATTGATAGTATGTTCTTGAATAGTCATCAGCCAATCACCAGCCCTTAAGATATGCTCTCTCTGTAAAATTCAGTTCAACATTTGACCAGCCCTTACTGTTGCTTTTTCAGGTCTTTCCACTATATTCTGCAGTCACATCCTTGCAGGATGCCAGGCTGAAGCCCCAGAGCCAGGAACGGGAGCCACTACTACACTATGCCAACTCTCCCGCTCTGTTTATGAACGTTGTTTTTCAAGCAAAGCTACTGCTTTTATTTCGATACTTCTAAACAAGTGTGATTTCCCTATCTAGGGTTTTATAGTCAGCAAACTAGGTTTAGGAACTATAAATTCCTACAGTGAAGGTAAAAGCTTAAGAGAGTTAATCAAACGAGACAGAGGATGCCAAAACCACACTAAAGCTGGAGGAGAAGGCAGCATATAAAACATCTCAAAGGGACCCATGACAACAGTCATCATCAAGATGAGTTACCTGCAGCTCCCAAATCTATTCTACCACTGGGGTTTGCAGTGACTTTATGTTCAGTAACATTCCAGCCAAGCTGCATATAAATCCTGTCAGTTTTAGACTGAATTTTGTTATAAACAATAAAATCTGTTTCCTGAATATCCTACTGAAGACGGGACAGACAAACAGCAGAAACAAAAACAGTTCAGTATATTTTACAGATAAAATGTTCAGACATCTGCTTTGTCAAAGAACTGGGATAGAGGACCACATGGAAAATCAGTTTTTTACCTTAGTCTACTATTTTTTATGTTCATGGTTGTTTTATATTTTATGGCTTTTGTATTCAGAACAACACTTACGTATAATAAATGTGCTTTTCCAGTCACACATTTGCTTCTTCATAAAAAAGTTTTAGCAGAAGAGTTCAAAATGAGGAAATTCTTTTGTTTTCCTTGATTTTTTTTAGTCCAGTAACCAGTGATGAATTTTATAAAATCCCATTACAAGGCTGACTGCCATGGTATAGAAAACTAATTAATTTACTCTGATGAATTTGTCATGAGACAAATTACTGGGACCACTGACTCACTCTGTCATCTTTGCACATACATCTTTGGAGCAGAAGCACAGCATAACAGAAGTTACTAGCAATTTTCTTGCAACAGTGGTTTTTATCTGGTTTTTTCAATAAACTAAATACTTAACAATGTTCTAGCATACCTGTCATTTAGCTGGTAATACTGCTAGACCAGCACTGAAATACATGGGAGAATAAAGTCCACATGAGCAGATACAGGTGTTCTTCCCTCACTTCCTCCTGCAGCTGAGTAAATATGAATTTAAACGCACCAAATAAAGAGACTGAACGCTGACTAATAAGAGAAGAGGAGTGGCTCTAATTTTAGGTAGGTTTATGCACACAGTTTTTTAATAAACATAAATATATCAGTTTGAATGTTATTTTTATACTGATTTCCAAAGGAAATGAGACTCCTTGATTCTGTTATTAAGTGGTGGTTGCCGCTCCCTGACCATCCTCATCCTTCACTTCCGAGCTGGCTTACAACTTCTCAAGTTGTTGGCTTTTAGTCTGCAGTTGACAAAGGGGGAAGAAATCTCCATTACATTAAAATACTGCTATTCCCAACAAAAAAATCAGCTGGAAAGAGCAGAGAGGCTTATGTTACTACTTCCACTATTAGAAATACTGCAGTACAAACTTGGCAGTCACCTGTTCTGTCTGACCTCTCAGCTGTCCTGTGAGCACTCACATAATGGCAGAATAATTAGCCCCCACATCAGCCACAATATATGCTTTCTCCCAGCTGGTTAAGTAGAGGAGAAAGGAGAAGAGCTGAAAACATGAAAAGAAGTTGAATTTATATGTGGAGAACTAGAGGAGATGAAAGTATTTAAATGAAGGAGAATTTGAGATTTATCAGGAACAAAGCAGTGAGGGAAGAGCCCGCACACACGCGTACCTTCAGGCAACCTCATCTGGTGGGCTCTGATGCTCAAACCTCAGTGGGATTTCACAGCCTGGCACCAGCTAATGTGCACCCACTGAATTCTGGTACTGAAGTAACAGAACAAGGTTTGCTTTTTACCTGGGCTGGGAAAAAGCAACACTGATATAAATATGTTTTCTTCAGAATTGATCCAGAGAGGAAAGGCTGTGCTACTTTGCTGAAAGGGCTACGTTTAAGACAATAAAGCTGTGTTTATGGATAAGTCCTTTAGGTTCCTAAATCAGCATTAGATGTCACTGTACATATTTAGGTTGGCTTTAGAGACCATTATTTCACACTTTACAGAACTAAAGAATTCTATCTAAATTAGAGTGCTAAGGTTAATAAGCAGAGGTTAATGCTAAATATAAGCAAACACAAAGGCATAGCAGATGGTTTACTATGTCACCCTTTTGCATCCATCCCAGATCAAGGTACTGGAAAAAAAAATGATAATACATGGTATCATCATTAAAAATAATTAACAGATCGACAGCATTTTCCTTCTCTTTCAGATTTCAAAGCTATTATAAAGTTTAATTACTAGCAGCAGAAATCAGAATGGAGACATCCCTATTCTGCAGAAAGTGACACAGAATTACATTCAGCTGGGCTCTGAAATACCAGCAAAGACCAATAAAGCATTTTGTGCTCCTGAGCAGCTCACAGACCATGGGATGGCATTTACTTGGCGAGTTACATGACTGAGGTTACTGCATAACACCAACTGATTGTACATTAGAAAATTACAATAACAAAGACTGAATAATCTTGTAGTTATGATACTGGACTGGGAATATTTTTGTGCAGCTCTTGGCTCTGCTACAACATTAAGCAAGTTACTTAGTTTTTTTTTCTCCTCAGTCACTTATCCATAAAACAATGGAATTTTCTTTTTCTATCTGTCTATTCATGGCCCAGCAAGTTTGGGAAACAGACTCTCTCCTTTTGTACTTCCACAATACCTAGCACAGTGGACCTTAGAATCAGGTGCGGTCTTGCATGTCTACCTTAATGCAAACAAATCTTTGTTTATAGTGCATTTTTATCTATATTGTGTTTTAGAATGGATTTGGGACATCTTGCAACCTTTCCCACATTGCAGGGCTACACCAAAGAGCTAATGTGGGAAAAACATGTCAGCAAAGCACGGAGAATTGACTTTAAAAATGCCTCCTACCTGCACAGGTGTCTCCAGAGTGTAGATATGTTCCCCACGCACATTGTAGAACTTGACAAGTGCGCTTTTCAACAGGGAACCATTGCTGAGGTCAACCAGCTGGTTCTGCTTCTCCATGCCTGCTACTGCAAGCAGGTCTCCTTGTGTGCACCACTGTACCACCACATCTGAAATCACAAAGATGCTTTGCAATAATCACTGATTACAAACAACAGGAACAGAATTTCCAGATGCTGCAAAGTGACTTGAACAGATAAAACATGCTCTCAAAAGTTACTTAAGTAGGTAGAAACCTAAATCCTTTCATTGAAATAGTACAAAATATGCCACAGATGCACTTTTGAGAATGACTCTTTATTTTGTAAATTTAAAAAAAAGTATAAAAAACATTCTTTTTTCTCTGTGGTGAGTCTAGAATGTAATCAGTAGTTGCTCCTAAAGACATAAGGACAAGAATTTACTAGAGATGTTGAAACTGATGTGGAAGATCCTACATACAGCTTTGGGGTAAATAAGTGGAATCAAGTTAATATACAGATAAAGAGAGCAGCAAAGAGTGTTTGTCTGGAAAGGCCTATAGTGCAAAAAAGCAGAATATCTGGCAATGCCTCATGTTCTCACTGGCAGTCAATACAACTTTTAGTATAACTCGAACTAGAGTTACAACAGTACAACATGAAACTAAAAGGATTTGGACTTCTGTTCATAAATTCATATGGCCTCCATATCATATGTTTTCTTTGGCCACCATCATACAAAGATGGTGAAGGCTCTGGAGAATCTCTCTTACAAGGAGAAACTGAAGGAGCTGGGCCTGTTTGGTCTAGAGCAGGCTGAGAGAGGACCTTACCAATGCATATAAATATCTCAAAGGTTTGTGCCGAGAAGATGGCACCAGACTCTTTTCAGTGGTGCCCAGCAACAGGATGAGGAGCAATGGCCATAAACTAAAGCACAAGAACTTTCACCTCAACGTGAGGAAGAACTTCCTTACAGTGAGGGTGGCAGAGCACTGGAAGAGGCTGTCCAGGGAAGTTGTGGATTCTTCCTCTCTGCAGACGTTAAAAACCCACCAAGGCAAGTCCCGGTGTAACCTGTTCTAGAGGACCCTGCCTTGGCAGGGGGGTTGGACTGGAAGATCCCCAGAGGTCCCTTCCAACCCTAATGATTCTGTGATTCTGACTTGTGAAAATCTACTCACCTGCTTAGCAGGGCTTTGCTGGAATCACACAGGGACTGCTCAGGCTCTCATATACAGGGATATGAATATACATATCAGTTACTTCTCTTACAGGCACCTCATGATGAGGGACGCCCACAACTTAATTTGGGGATGCTTATTTCAAACCCTTATATCCTCTAGTTGTTTGTGACACTTCAAGAGTAACTCTAAACCGGTATTTTGCATTTCTGCTCGTGTTTCAAAGGCAGATTTGCATGTTCAAGGAATACTGAGCTAGTCTTTAAATCTTTTTTACTCTTAAACCAGAGGTGAAAGGCAGCTATTTTGTCTGAGACAAAGTGAAGGTAAAGACAAAACTTTCGTGCTCTGGGATGCTCAATCTGCCAAGAACCTTTTGAAGACACTTGTGGGCGAGAAGCTGTCTTCAAATGAAGAAGCAGGAGAGAAATGAGAGTTGGCAGGAAGGATCTCAAAATTGTTTCAAGTTGTCAACTTGTCATTTTCAGGGACTTTTATGTGCAATTTAAAATGGTTTTGTATTATTTCAACTTTCTGATATTTCTTATGGGAATTATGCTTCTGTACATATCAGAGGGAAACTGCATGTTCCTCAAGGTAATTTTTCCACAGCTAGGCATTGTATGCCTCTTGTTTTCTCTTAGTTTTCACCCCTCTGAGTAACCTACAATGGGATTTAATTCATCTTTCTCAGAGAGGAAAAAGATAGGCAAGTTAGAAATAAACAAGGCAAGCTGAACAGCTCCACTTTTGGTAACTGGATAACTACAGAACTACCATAATGAAAAAGCTGTGTCCTTTGGATACATGTCTTCAGGTAAAACTTGCAGCTGATCCCCATGCCAAGAGGAAGAGGAGTGGTTACTTTGTGCAGCAGTTTTCTCCCTCTCTCTCAAACTCCTACAACTAGACTGCTGCAAAGGCAGCAAAGGGGTGGATGTGGGCTGCAGCATCCTCCCAGGACAGTGTGGCTCTACTGATAGGCCTCCACTGCCAACAGGATTTTCAATGACTACTGGACCTTTACACAAAATAACTGATAAATAGGTTCTCAGCACCAACACAGAGATTAAAAATTAGCTGGAGGTTTCATCTAGGCTAATGGTCTAAAACAGAATCAGTGGATCAGTCACCCCTCAAAACTACTTCCCAGCCACCACAGGCAGTATACCAGCCAACCTGGAACACAGAGGACTGTAAATGTGCAACAGCTCTGCAGGCAGTAGTTGTGGCTAACTAGTACAATTAGTAGATGCAGCTCAGCAGTTCTGCAGGTAGCAGTGCTCTGAGAATCACCAAGTTAAAAGGCACAAAAAAAATAAAGGATACATCTGAACAGTTCAGGACCTCCACTAGGACTGACAAAAGCTACCAGGACTGTTCAAGCTGGATGAAAAGAAGAACTTTTATTTGGGTAATCAAAGTTTTTCCTCTGTCAATTTAACAGAAATATTCCCAGTAAAATGATGGCTCTGAAAAACTAGTAGAATGGAAAAAAATATATTGTTACTGCTTGAAATAATTTCATACTTGCCTGCTTTAAAAACACATTTAGTAGCCTACAGCAGCCTATAAAGGCAAGGATATCTGCTGCAGAGATCACAGAGCAATACTGTGAGATTTTAAACACAAACACATGAACAAGAACTTGTAGACAATACTGAAGACCATACTTGGTAGTTTTGCGCATTCTTGCCTGTGATAGAAGCCAGTAAAATTTAGAGTCACTTGAAAAAAAAATATGAAGACAGAAGAAGTGTGGACATCTATATAAAACCAGATGTGAAATACTTTCCACTGTACAGTGCTTAAAACAACAGACAGTGATATCCCAATCACGTTTCTCTGTCTCATACACATTCCCAATCCAGTAAGATGCCACACAATTTTTGTCTACCAATGAAAACGATGTAGTCCAGTCTACAACTAATAAAAATACTTCTACCCTATCTAGCACATCAATATTTTGCTACAGGAGGGTGACATAACTTAAGGGATTTTTCTTCCACTACTGAAAGTCAATGGGGAAAGAGAAACAGGACAGACATCCTCAGCAAGACAGAGTCCTGCAACTCTAAACAGGGAATAAGATGGGGCTTGTTTCTCCTACTGTTTCCCGTTGAAAGCGAGACTAGATGACAACTCAAGACTGCTCAGTACTCTAATTACTCTAATACTGTAGAAATGCTGAGCAGACCCAGTAGTGATTATCACAACAGCCTCTGTAAGTTGGCTCCAGTTTTCCACACTTTTGGTATCCTTTC
The DNA here is from genome assembly GCF_000691975.1 of Corvus brachyrhynchos. NCBI lineage: Eukaryota > Metazoa > Chordata > Aves > Passeriformes > Corvidae > Corvus > Corvus brachyrhynchos. Next base: position 23,650,410 of record NW_008239110.1, on the reverse strand, counting down.
AGCTGATGAAGTTTTCTGGATTGTCGGGTTGTCTCATGAATCTGCATTTTGCCACTCACACATTTCTTTTGTTGGCACAGATGGAGGAAGGAGTGGAAAAGAAACCTCAAAGGTGAATTTTTTACCTCCTAAGGCTACTGCACATGGCAGATCACCCAAAAACTATGGGGCTGGTGTTAGGGCAACTTTTCACCAAAAACATCCCACTATTTCAGAACCGCTAGGAGTCTGCTCCAACAGCCTAATTCTCTTTTCATCTAATTTAAAACTAATTTATCTGTGGAGATGAAAAAGCTTCAGTGGAACCTATATTTAAGTATGTGCCTATGTGCTGTATTGAATAAAAATGTCTCTGCAGGCAAAGCACAGTAAATTGCACTGAGACTGCTGGAAAAGTAAAGGACATTTTTAATAGGTAAGAAGAGTAAAAATTTCAGTGTGAATTCAAGATTTTACATGGAACACTGATTGTACAAACATTCATGCATATCCGTTAGCAAGATGTATAGTAATTAATCACTGAAATTTTTCCTCTCTCAGAGTAATTTGCCTCTTGATAATTAATAATTCTAACAAGTTTTCAATAATAGTGAGAACCAAAGCAGCATTGTAATTTATACGAGGTTACCAAAAGTATGGAAGACCTTGTAAATTAAACATGCGAAGGAAGTGTTACATAGCAGAGACATTCACACAAAGAAGCATAAACATATTAATGCATTCTGCTGGAAAACTGCAAAACACATCAAGTGCTCTACAAAAGTGCCATAAAAATAAGATCTCAAAAACATTGTGAAACATTTTTTCAAACACAAAAACTCCATCAGCCAAGAGCTGCTCTTCCTCCAGCAGGTGTCACTGCTGGAAACGGCAATAACAGCGCCAAGGGCTCCTGGGTTAAGGAGCAAGAGCCACAAAAATGTAACCCATGCACACAGCATCAAAAATACAAGAAAAACAGGGCATAGGAAGGGGAAGAAATGGCTTCTTTTTGTACCTTTCAACCCTGAGCGGATGATAGTAGGAGACAAGTCATCGTAATTGTTCATTAAACTGATGTCTCCTGACGTGAAGCTGACAGTAAGTAGTGGCTTGGTGTTCTGCACTGGGACTGGATATGCAGCTGGTCCATCTGCAAAAGGAGGCTCTGAGTGAGCAAAAGGTAAACAACCAAAAATAATCACATCCAGGCCGAAACACGCTGTACTTCAGCCCACCACCATCAGGAGTTGTTTCAAGCCTCTCTACCTGCTTATTTCTGCAGCATCTGTGGGCACAAGCAAAGCAGGTTTAGCTAGTTAAGCTTCTCTGTTTCTGTGAAACCTCAGTGCTTTTACTTTGTCAAGTTTTACTGCAGCATAACCACAGTGATTTATGCATATACTATTATGTTACATAGCGGTGTTTTTCAGTCTTTCTCCACTGTCAACTCCCCAGAGTGACAAAAAAACCCCAAACAATGCCTTGGAAGGCTTTCTTGGAGCCCCAGTTGAAAACCAGCATGATGAACAATACAATGACATTAAAAGTGATTTGTTCTATACACTTTTTGCTTGGGCAAAAGACTCCTCCTGAAGTCACATAGAGACATTTTAAGAACTTCTAAGAGAATGTACTGACCTTTCACAAATTACTGCATTCTAAATGTCTAGGCAGCAGCATGAAAAGGTACCTGCCTTTCTGCATAACAGGATCACCCACAGAGGTGAGCCCAAATGGAACACTTGGCTTTAAAAACCATTTCTGCAAAGTCTCTGCTCCTCTGGGCTTGTTTTTCAGTGATTCACTAAAATTCCCTCGTTCAAATACTTCATGACCAATATTGCCATCTGTAGCTTTTGCTGTTTAACTCCTTCTGTTTACAGTTTCTTTTTCCTGATTAAGTGCCTCTCAAGGCCCAGCCAACATCTTTCCAGTCAACAAAAACGGCAGAACCGGTTAGGAGTACTGTTGCTTCCTGGACTTGTAAAAAAGCTGATGAGAAAGCACTTTGGAGAAAGATATCTAGTAACTAGCACCTCTGTGTGTATATAATTTAATATGAAAATCCCAACAAACTTCTAGTCCTTCCTACACATCTGTGTGAGTCAAAGGCTTGTCACCTTTGAGAGGTTTATGCTGCATCTGCTCTAAAGAAAACACATCATGTTTGGGTAATCATTAAAATAGGCTTGTAGGCTTGTAACGAGACCACCCACCCCCTGACTGACTCAGAAAAAGCTAACACATTTGGATCATTTAAGTTCTCATCTGTGTACTCTGCAATTTCACCATCCTCCAACTGGAACCTCAGTATTTTAAAAAAAACCACACTAAAAGCCCAGAAAAAATCCAATTTATTGTTGTTGACTGTCTTGCTTTAGGAGCTTGCTAGGCTGAAGTTTGTTTCTTTCCTTCTAAGGTAAGAAATCTTACCCAGTACCAGAAGTGAGGCATAAAAGCCAAAACAAAATTCAGTTTTAAAATATGCTAACATTTTACCAGGTGATCAGATTATCTTCTTTCAATATTTGATAAATACATAAGCTTATTATATAGACACATATACTGGAAAAGGTAGATTTTTTGGTCTGAATCCAAATTAGAGTTAGAACTGCAAAAGTTCTCATATCAGAGGTTCAGATCCAAGATGCAAATCCAGAGTTATTCCTAGTTGTTATGTATTTAAAATTTTCACTGTACAATCACTGTTGTATTAACTTAGTTCTTAATTTAGTTCAGGCTTGATACAGTGGAACACAAGGAACAGCTTACCTAGAGTTTATAAACTGATCAGCCACATTGACAGGAAGTATTATTATTACTTGAATGAGAAGTAATTACTTGACTGACTATGCATGGACACCTAGGCCTCATAAGCCTTTGCTACAGATGATTTCCAAAGACTTTAAAACCAAAATATTTCACCAAGTGAGTTGTATTGAGACTTAAGGAGAGGGAAGGATTTATTCCTGACTCTCAAACTGGCAATGTGCTCTGAAGCATGTGAATTAGTAACTCCAGCCAGCTCCAGTCACTCTGCTCCCACTCCATGTAATTGCAGGAAATATCTTCATTTCTGAGCCTTCTACAGTATTTATGGAACTCTTTATGTCAGGACTATCAAGGATGGGACTGTAAAGATGACCATTACAGAAATCCTATGAGACAGAGAGAAAACTAAATATATAGCACTTTACACCACATCTAGTATTGCTGTCTTTTCACATGAATCTATATAATAGTGCATTAACTTCTGTGGCTTCATTCTGACTACCTCCATACACATGAACCACTGCAATACCTCCTATCTGCTTATCAGTGAAACCTGACATCTCCCTATCCACTGTTTTTCGCTCACCCTCACTGAAAACTTATCGAGCTTTGTGTTGTTATCTCATTTGTGCAAATGGAGGCAGAGCAGCACAGATGAGGTATGACCTGCAGCAAGGCTGGTGGCAGAGCTGGGAACAAACCCATTCTCCCATACCAGCTCTCTGCTCCACCAGAGCTCCAAACTGTGGCCACCCGGCTGGGTTTGTACAGCGTGACAACACTCTGGCATTTGAGATGTCTTCATGAGCACCTGCAAAGCTGAAACAGAAGGATGTGCACATAACCCTACCTTGTGGTGGGGAATAGTCGTCGGAGTCCGTGTCGCTCTCGCTGCTGTCCTCCACCAGGAAGCTGGGGTAGTTCCAGGACATGTTGAGGATGCCATCTGACTCGTGAAGGAGCACGTGGGCCAGCATTCGGCCATGGCAGTCCATGACGATAACCTGTCCATCAGCAGTGCCAAACAGTACCTGAAAAAAACATAACAGCCCTCAGTCCCACCACATGTCAGCCACGGGATCCTCCTTCAAACGCATCTTGTAATCAACTAGCTACGCTGGGAATTAACTGAAAGCAAAGCAATCGTGGATGTGAAATGGTGCCAGAATAGGACACTGCAACCAAAGATGAATCTAAAGAATGAACTTAAAGCAGCAGAATCTACAGGTAAGTTCATAAAATTTGTGAGCAAGTAGTGTTTCATGGTGGATGTATTTCATTCACTTTAACAAGAGACATTACACTTTCATCATTACTGCAATTAAAGTGAGCTGGCAGAAAGGCTACCACAGATTCTGCAGTATTCTTGGATAATACAGAAACTCCTAAACCTGGTGGCAGAAACTGAGGTGTGCATCAGTCATAACAATATCAAAAGAAAAGGCACAGCTGACAAAAGTGAGGTCCTAGCAGAGATTTCAAATGGCTTGTGAGAAATAGAAAGCTGAATAGAGAAGGACGGGTTATTCAGTTGATGAGCTGGAGAAGGTGGGAGAATGCCTTCCAAAAAGAAAAGAGGCAAAAGCAGTATGATCAGTCAGCTGGAAGTAGATTATCATAGGCCAAGGGGATGGCAATGTGCTGCACACTCAGGAAGAGAAGAGCTTCCACCCACCATTTCAAACACAAAATGGATAATCCAAGGTTTTTCTCGCCCTTAAACAACTCCATAGCCAATCACACAGACTGAAGTCAGACAGATTGGAACCTGCAATTTCTTTTTTAATAAACATTTTCTCTCTTGAGGCTTTAAGAAAGTTAAGATCCTGCATATTTGATGAATTTTAGAAAAAATTCAGGAAATAAAGACTAATAAATCCTAAAGCAATAAATGCATTAGCCAAGGCTGTTGCTGTTATCACATAATTCTGTATGAGGCAAATACATTTTAAAGCAAGTCTAAAGGCACATATCAACTTGAAAACTAGCCAGCATTAATAATGAGGCTAAAAGGAAGGTCAAATCTTACAATTGCTCTTCAGTCTACCACCTATTTCCAGTACTTGTAAATTTAAGATTCTAACAATTATATATGCCCAGATCAGAAATTCACCTAGCCTTGTATCTCACCTTTCAGAGTGGTCAAGTGTTTGGGGAAGAGTAAAAGATGCACTGAGCAGGCATCTCCCCTGCACACTCTTGTACTTTTCAACAACAACAACAACAAAAATCCCTCTTCCTTGATAATTGATAGTTTCATTTGGCAACCTTGGCTCTTAACAACGAAAGAAACACAGAATAATTGTTCCCTACTTACATTCTCAACATTGGTCAGAATTTTACAGACCTCTAATTCCCTAGTCATCTCTTTCCCAAGCTGAAGAATCATAGCCTACTTAGAATCTCCCTGTACAGTTTTGGTTCAAAGCCTGCAATCACCCTTGGTGACCTCTGCTGTCAGAGGTCCTCTTTTCTATTTTCCAACTGAGATGCTGTGTCAGACTTGCAGTATTCAATGTGTGTATTGTATCAGACTTATGCAATTTGTCATTATTGCACTTTTGGAAGTTTCAGAAAGGAAGTGTGGCTTCTTAAGTCTTAGTCAAAAAAAAAAAAGCACTAAAATTTTTTCTATGATCAACATAATGAAGGTTGTAAACTAGAATGGAAATTTAACAGAAGAACTCCCATAAGTCATTAAAATCTTAAGAAAAACAATGGAGTTGTTTCACATTATCAAAAATATTGAAAAAATCAGTATCTGAATGCCTTAACTGTAATCATTACATGTTACACATATTTCTGTGTTAAATAGTTGCTGGGTTAAAACAGCAGCTGAAGTTTTCTAAAAGCCTCAGATTACCATTCTAGATGTAAAAGCAAGAACTCAACCTTTGTTCATCTCACACTATCCTCCCTTAAGATCCCTTATTCTATTCTTCTTCCACTTGTATCATCCCATCTCCTTTTGATGCCTTGAAGTGGCTACCTGAAAATAGAGGCTAGACAAGAATAAAAGTAGGTATTTATTTGAAGGGCCTTCAAAGGCACACCTTGAGAGTGTAAAGCCTATGAGGGGCTCCACCCAAGATGGACCCTGGGTCACGAGTTCTTCACACTTTTATTAGTTTGGTCCATTTGCATATCAGAACTAATTCTCCAATTATAATTTCAGTTAATGATGTAATTACCCCAACTTTGCTCCTCCTCTCAAGGCTTTAGTTTACACATTTTTGGGGCCTGGGACAATCAAGGTGTCCTTGAAGAGCAAACCTAGAGAGGGTTTGTTATGTCTAACCAGCATGAGAGAACAGCAGCTAACAGGCCACACGAAACTTCAGAGTTACACACTAGGCAGTATGGATTTGAAAAATATAAAAATTAAAACCTAAGGCATCACTTTCATATTGTTCATTATTTCAACTGTTTTTACATACATGATCAGTGCACAGCCACTTTCACTATTCACTTTCAAAACACAGCCACTGTCTTTCTGATCTCAACAAAACAAACTTTTACAAAGGCAAAATCCTACCAGTTGTCATTTCTAGCTTCTAACACTGCTCTCAGTCTACTCTATAGATTAGTTTTTTACTAGTCTCCTGAAAGTTCTACAACTGCAAATGCCTAAACAGAGGAGGTGAAACTCTATTGTTTCTGAAAGCAGCAGTACAAGAGTCTGCCTCCTAAAACCCTGCAGAAACATTTTATAATTGGGTAGGAATAAAATCTTTGGACTCATCACTCAACAGGTTCAGTCTCATCTCAATCTAAAGCTAATTCTTTTGAGTAGCACTGCCCCCAAATAATTTAAAATTATAAAGTACTCAGTAATTTCCAATTCAGAACAGCTGCATGTCAGCATCTTAATTCTTGCACCGGAACTTGAGAGAGCTCTTTAGCAACCTAGAAATATCAGAGGGCACACTTCATCTCTTTAGCCAGGCTGTAGGTTTCAAGGAACAGCTTTAAGTTTCAGGGTTATTGTAGCAATACAACCTTTAAGATGAAAGCATTTATCAGGCTGATAGTCCTGCTGGCTGAACTG
>NW_008239110.1:23622218-23643404 GCF_000691975.1 Corvus brachyrhynchos | reverse complement strand
TCCTGCGGGTTAAACCCCTGCGGAAGCTGTAAAAATCTCTAATGGTGTTATCCATAACATTACTCAGGTTATAAATGCCACACTCAAGCTACTTATGTCTGACAAATAAAACTCTCTTAACCTTCAGACAAAAGGTTAAGCCACAGGATATCCCTAAAGGATCTAATAGAGAAACTAAAAAGTTACATTTAAGATGCCCAAATTAATTTTTTTGTGTATTTTTTTTGTGTTTGCAGATCTAGGTGGTCAGACGGAATGTTGGAAAAAGGTAACGAACAAGTTATAGTGGTTTGTTAACCCTTGAATACAAAAGCTAAGTGACAATAAGAGTAATTTAAAAAAACCCCAACTACTTATTTTGAAATGGTTCTTTGGCCCCTAGTTCTGATCTTCTCTTGACTCATCTCCTCTCCTTTCACACTGCTCATTATTACAACTGATCTTACATGTATTACCACTTGCAGAATTGCATTTGCAGGAAATCTGATAACCAAATACCTAAAATCACCCAAGACATTCCGAGTGAGTCAGTACCACAACATAAATACAGTATGTCTTTACAAAACATCAAACATGACAAAGCTTACACTACAGTGAAGCTGTAGCTGATTAAAAGTCACACAAATGCAGAGCTCCTGTAGGGCCCAGATGTTGTGTGCTTTGAAGGGAAAACTGTGATAAACAGCATTGGGATAGCACACACGGTTTTCCAAGTGTACCAAGAGCTGAAAGTTGGGTTCAGTTCTGAAACACAAGTGCCTTAGTTCTCCACGAAACCCGAGCTTGGGGTGATTCCTATCTATTATAACAAATCTGAATAACTGAAAAACACCCTTCTCTGGAATGTGCTGACCTCTTTAATCTATGTGATGACTTGAGATGAGTTCCACAACCTAGTTTTGGTAAATGAATAGGTTTTTCAACTAAAGATTTTTTAACTGTCATCCATGAAACATACTATTCAGGACTGCAACCCTCTTAAATGCCCAAGATATCAAGGACCCTTCAACTAACAGTCTGAAATACACCAATTTCTAAAAGACATATGGTAAGCAAAAGATGGGGTATTCTGCTCTGAAGCATTCCTCTTACGAGGAGATGAATATTAGAACAGCCAAGAAGCTGAAAATTCAGCTCAAGAGAAACAACTTGAATGTGTTGTGTGGCTTTGCTACACACAAATCGGTGTGCTGAACTTCACAGTTCCTGTAAGATCTGTTGTGATGCTGTAATGCTCTGGACGAGACAAAGGACCAGCAGAAAGCAGTCTGGCAGCACTGAGATCCACAAAGCCACGATGGAGTGACCAAAGACCTGGTGCATTGAAGGTCCAGCTCAGGAGGCCCACTATTTTGTAAAAGTATAATTTTCTAACAGTGGTGCTCTTTTTGCACAAAACACATTTTGTTGTTATTTAATTTGGTTTCATGTAAGTAAATTGAACTCATCAACAGTAACAACACTCAAGCTCTATGATAACTGGAATACACCAGCCCAGTAGGAAGGGAGGAGATCCTACCATCTCATGACATCTGGTAACATGCAGCAGCTGAGAAAACTAAATTGTTAGGATTTACAGACTTAAGCCAAGGAAGCTGTGCTGACTTACATCTGCAGAGAACCTAGCCACAGCCCATTCCTGCATCTTTGCCTGTCTTCATTGTCAAAGAAGCTTTCCAGAACTACACTCACTTTGACTTTTAAAATAACCAAGGATAACTCCAATCCCAGCTATAAAGTATTCAATGACTCTATTTACATATGAGGAGTAAAAGACAGAATTATTTCCAATCTCAGGTTTTGGTTGTACAAACTAAACAGTCAATACTGTTACAGAAAGATATTGATAAAACAAGATGCCTCTCTTCATGACATTTAGTACTAACACTGAAGGTTTTGAATGTTGCTGGTTAAACAAAACTCCCCAGAAATCTAATCGATACATTTTTAGAACAGGGGCTGTCATTCTGCATCAGGGAAACGACCAAACCTTTGACAGAAGCTGAAGTTGAAGCATTAGAAGCTGGATTTGCTATAGCTACTGGAAGAAACATAAAGCCATTGGAAGCTACATTAGGGTAGCTCTTTTAAAGTGAGATATTCCAGTATTGTAATGATAGAATGCTAAAAAAGGAACATGTGTCTGTTTTACTCCTGCTGGCTCAGGATTTTTAAGAGATCCTCTCTGACTTTTTACAAAGAACATACATCTGACAACTCACAAAAGCAAAACAACTCATAGACTCCACTAATTAAAACAGCATTGAAAATGAATCCAGCAAACTCCATCCTAGTACAACCTGACTGTTAAAATCCCAATTTTCACATACAGATAGACCTTGCCTTGTGGGGCTAAGGAATGTGCATGAATAGATTGCATCTAAATTCCTGGACACACTGAAACATTCTGAAAATTAACGTAATTTGTCATGAAATCTTAAGTGTTCTAATCTTTCCTAAGATGTGGCTAAGCTGTCTGTAACTCCACTGAGCAATTTCTCAAGTTATAGATCTTTCTTCTCCCACAGGACAGGTAGCAGCTAGAAGCACAAAGTGACCAAAGTTTTTCCAGAAAGCGACTGATCACATTAGAAAAGCAAAGACTTGGATGTGTCCTAGAAGATTTTTACTGGGCCAGTCCAGCAAACTGAGGTCTACTGGACATGAAATGCTCAAGCATTCTATAGCCCTAAGTAATACAACTAAAAGTGTATGCAACCTGTGAGTGTTGCTGGCCTACAAGGGTAAATATCTTAAGCAGCTGCATTTTAAAATAAAAAATAATTTAAAAGAGTGTGACAAAGGTGAACCCACTCTCTACGTTTTTAAGTGAAAACTGACTCCTCAGTCTTGCCCTTTGTAGATTGATTCCTGGCCAGTTCTCTGCCCTGCTAATCCATCCAAACGCAGTAGGTACAATACGTATTGGTACAATTTGCTGGGGTATCTATACCTGCCAGTTCCTCCCTGCAGAGGATTTATCACCACAGTGCCAAAGCAGGTATTTCTGTCAGGAAATCCTAAGAGGGGGACTATTTGCATTGGAATGTGTTGACTTTTTCAGAACTTAATATACTATTTCGGCTGGTTTTTTTTCCTAGTCATCATTTTTACTGACACATGCAAAGATTTCTGTGAGACTCATGAATCATGATCTCCCTCTGGAAGAAACATCCTACCCAGGATTTTCAGACAAGTTAACAGGTGTTTCGCTATTCCCTGTTCAATTTTTGCTTAAACCAGTTGTGAGGTGCAGATGTAAACCTTATTTTCACGTTTCTTGAATGTTCCTAAACCCTTTTCTAAAAGTAATGCAGGAAAATAGAGTTGCCTTTCAAGACTAAGGACACAGATATGATTATTTCTGCTAGAAGCTATGTTATGCACATTCAAGATCTTTCATAATATTTGGATGTACCAGTCAGACAGAGGGATTTGCTGCATTTCAAACTAACTTGTTCTAGGACCCTCTTTTAATTTTCTTAGACTCAGTTACGAGTCTTGTAGCCCAGGGCAGAAAGCTTATCACCGTCTTGTGACCAAGTAAACCACGAATAAGCTCACAAAAACTTTTGCTTTTGGTTTTTAAAGTTCTCCAGCGTTGTACTTCCAAAGTTTGAAGGATTCCTCTTCCTATGCACTTGGCAAACCTTGCCCTTCCAGCATTTTGTTTTATTCTTTGCCTTCGTGTGTGTGTGTGTGTGTGTCTGTTGGCACACACACCTGCTGAAATCTTGGTGCCATCATACCAGGCTATATCAATGCTGCCACCAACAACTCGCCCTGTGCAGCTCTGCATTCGCAGCTGCCTTGTTTTATGTTTTGCTTCACTGACCTTCACTTTTTCAAAATTTAAACCTGTCTTTATGCTTTCTCCTTCAGTCTCCTCCCACATCTTCCCCCACAGGAAAAACTAGCCACCTCAGAAAGTACACTGCAAAAATGCTAATAAGGTCAACTCTTTGCACTGTCAGAAGATGCTGAGCAGTTCAAGGAAGCTGAATTAGTTCTGTTTGCTCTGATTTAGTCATCTGGACAAGCATTAGTACTTATGATAGGAACAGCCTTCACAGTTGTCACCATACTGCCATCATACTAATAGAGATAAATTTATTTTGCTGACTGAAAATTAACTGAACTATAAAGTGATAAATATACAAAATGATGGATCAACCTTCTATTTATTCAGGTAGGCCTAATAACAACTCCCTAGAGGGAAAATTATTGCCTTTAATTATTTTCATTCATTAGCCTAACAAAAGAATGTCAGTGTTGCCAAGGCTTAACTACAGCATTTTGCAGTCCATTTAAATGTAGTATTAGCATTTTGCATTCCTTGGGCTTTTCTTGTTTACTGTTTCTCCATCACAAAGCAGGAGACAGTGCAGCGAACTCCTCTCAGGAGTTCTCTCTGCACATTACAAAGTGAAAGTTTTTTTTCAGTGTCATATTTCTGGCTTTCCTTCTTTTTACCTCAAAATGCAGCGAGAAATAAAGAAAAGCAGAGTGAGGGAGACAGCTTGTCTCCTGCTAAATACTTTTTATTAAATTTTCAGCCACTGTAAAACGATTTATTGAACTGACACAAAGAGAGACATCACTAAAATTCACATCCAAGCTCAGGGGGAAAGCACTAGATTTTCCCTGACTGCCTTTATATCCAAAAATCTTAAGAAGAGTTTCTGTTTCCTTTGGACATGAGGAATTACCAGCCACACATATGGCTGGTACAGCCCAGGATCATTCAGCCAGCTGCATATATAAACATACATATAGCGGTAAAATTCTCATTTGAGGCCATTAATCCTTTCAAAAGCAGCACTGGCTTAGTTACCTACTTTCAGGCCTGTTCATTCTCTCTTTTACAAAGTCCATAGGATCTAGATAACTATGACAAAGCCCTCAAATGAGAAGGCAGAATAAATCCATCAAAGATCTTGGTGACAATTCCATTTAATAAATACTGAAATAGTAAAAACTGGGAATTCAAACTGCACTGGCTTTATTTCTCTCTAAAATACTATAATGTGGCTGAATGACTGTAAATGAGATACAGCCTTGCATGCCACTTCAGGAGTCAAAAATATAAGCAGTCTTAAAACCAGGATCTCAAGCTATTAACTACGCTGGACATGTGAGGATAGAAGCAATTGTCCAGGCAAAGATAATGTTATTTGAAAGCATTCTGGTAAATCACAGAAAGACTGATTATTATACATTCTTGTAATTATACCTGGACTAATTCTGACTCGTGTATTCCAGGCACACACATTTCTATATTCCTTTTTGACTCTCAAGACATTTTTCAAGAAAGCAACCTATAGCAATTAAATTTTTAAGTGAAGAGCTGCCCTTCTATATAGTGTTTACTGTATTAATGATATGCCTCAGTTTAAAATGTGAAAAAAACACATTTGAAGCAGCATGCAAAATGAACAAAAGGCCAACAGCTGAACACCTTCTACAGAACATCTTCTGTGGCAATTAACTTGGACAGGACTCCAAGCCTGGACCACTGAACTCCCACAGCACAAGTACTCTGTAATATTCTTCAAGCAGTGCCGTTATCTGATTCCTCACAAAACTCTGCCAGGAAAGCACACACGTCTCTGAAAACACATATTCTTCACAAATATACAATTATAACTAAAACAACATTTGGTGGGAAAATGCAATTAGTTTTACCAACAACCACTCAATCAGGAAACGAAGTCAACTGATACACTTGGCAGTCTCCTGCATTATTCCCAAGTCAGGTTTTAGTTATTTCCTGAAAGATATGTTGACTGCTGAAGCTAAAATCTCATTCAGAGCTTTAGAAGTCTGAGAGTTTCTGCTGGGGTTTTGTGGTTTGTGTTTTTTTCCTAACTGAAAATGGTATTACTTAGAAACAAGAACAGCACTCTGAACCAGTGAAAATGCAATACAAAGCAGTTTAGAAGCAATGTCCTTGCTGTTTTGAATTTCATAATATAAAATCAAGAAGCCCCTGGGTTAAGCTATACACTAATGGAAGTTAGTCCCTCAACTGCTGCCCTCTCCTTCTAGGTCTTGCAGGCAGAGAGCAGTAACTCAGCGTGGTCAGGAAATACGTGGAATGGCCGAGGTCAAGTGTAACTGACTCAACATGGAGTCAGGCTGAGTAATAAACTCTTACCAAACAAGGCACTGAAGAAAAATGACTATTCTCTTAAAAAGCAAGGAAAGCAGGGAAGGATTAATTCCTTTTCAGCTTGCCAACAATCCCTCAACATCTGAACACTGACAAGAAACGGGCTCCTGGACAAAGAACAAAGAGATCAAGCTGAATCCATGCAGCATGAAACATTGATGGGAAAGGTTTTGGAGAATAAAGAGATATTGCTCCCGCTTTTCATTGGCGTACTATCTCCTTTCCTTTTGTCAAATGAAAGGAAAGACTACGTGATATCACTTTCCAAAAATATCACCTTTCCTCTGCCATTTACTGTGAAACTTGGCCTTGCTTTCCCAGACAAAACCTAGTCCAGAAATCCACAAATATCCTCCTCCAGATTCAATCACTCTAATCCTTGTTTCCTGCACCAAGGTTTCAGACTATTTACAGGCTTGAAGACATCTGACCCAAGTTCAAGACCCCATTTGGCTCCTGGTCTTCTTACCAACTTCCAAAAAAATGATGGATTAAGTACCAGTGATGATAAAGTTCAAATCAACCATGCTGGCAGCTACATTTCTTTTGAACTGAAAAGACCACACAGCTCTGGATGAACCAAAGGGATGCTGAGGCCAAAGTATTCTCAGCCAAGTGGCTTTGGCAGTGGAATAATGGACTCTTCTGAAAAATGCTGTAAAACCCTCACAGTTTGGAGTGGTTTTCTTCTGTAAGAATTACACCTCCACTCACATACCCTCTCCTGACCAGTTCAAAATCCGAACAAACAAATTAAAGCAATTTTCCTACCCTACATATGACTTCTCCTTAGAGAGCACCTTCCTGCAGAAGGTTCAATTTTTTCCCTATACTGCCTAAAATGCAGCATAAACCCATGCTGCTTCCTTGCAGAGGTGCACTGCAAAACCTCATTCCTACTATTTGCCCCAAAGCTGAAGCATAGCAGAGAGCTTTTCAAAACCACAAGCTCAAGTAAACACTCCCTGTTTCAAAGAACTAAAGACTTCAGGTACAAGTGCCAGCAAGGTGAGAGGCGAGGCAAATGGCTTCTTTCTTCCTGACACCTCCCACACAGAGACTGGTCTTGTTTCTATTTGTGCTCATCTTTACTTTGCTGACTCAAACACTGATGCTTCAAAAATGTAAAACAGCACTGGGTATAAAAATGCTAAGTGGACACACTAACTGAATAGCACAAGTTTTCATCTCTCCCTCCATCTCTGGCTAGTCACTGCCATCGACATCCTTCTTTCCTGAGGGAGGCAAAGACATGGTAGAATGTGCAGCATTTAAACTTCAGATTCCAGTCAACTAAAATAGCAATATTGTGACCTGAGTGTCATAGGGAAAGTTACAAGGTACACTGTAGAGGCTGATCTGTACATCCTAGTACACTGTGCTTCCAAAGGGATGTAGAAATCCATCCAGGCATTTGCTTTTTGCAGTTACAAACATCCAACACCCTGTCTACAAGGACGAGCAAAACATTAAAACAGTTGTATTACTCCTTTCAGACAGAGTCATTAAGAGAAAAATTTCTGTGCAATACTCATCTGAAACAGCCTTGACACAAAACACTGCAGGAGCTACTGAGAAAACGAGCCATGATGCCATCAGCCCATAAACAACCCCCATGTTACAGCTCTCATGACTAGAACAAATGGCACCATCTCGTTAGCTCTCTCAGTGCCTTGCCTCTACAGGCTGGATGGAGAGCATCCAGGGAAAGATTAGGCAAGGCACAGATGAAGCGAGTGGGAAGAAGAAAGCACATTGAAGTATCACCTTATTGCTCTGTTCCTCCAATTACCCGCTCAGTAACTGTGCAGTACAGCCTAGGTTTTCTGGCAGGAAAAATTTGTCTGGAATAAACCCACAGAGAGATGCCATAGCTCCTGAAGCTATGAGCCCCAGAGGCTCCAAGGAGAACATCCTTGTTGTCTACCCCCACCAGAACTCAAGGCAAAGCCTATATGAGCACAAAAATCTGCAGCATAGCTGCTCATTGCTAGTGAAAAAAGGAAAGCGCAACCAAGAAATGACACAGTGCACCAAGCTAAGTCTTCTCCTTCCTTCTTTTTGGAAGCTGTATTCTCAGCAGAATGATGCATAAAAACCTACTTGAGAAAAAAAGGCAAAGGAAAAACAATGCCAATACAACTATACACTGATATCAGAAAAAAAGGGGAGGGAAAAAAAGAGAACTCTATTATTTAGGAAATAGCAGCATAATGTAGCTTGAAAACAACGTAATAAAAAGAGATGGGAGAAAGAAAGGCAAAATAGCACTTAAAATACACATCACTTTTCCCACAAAATCTGTCACTATTATGTACCATCATAAAAATCAAGTCCCCAAGCAAAGAGCAAAAACAAAGTGTTACTGGCTTCCAGCATGTATAAATATATAAACCAAGAATACAAAGTCTCTGCAAAAATATTTAAAGTTTAAGTTTATATAACCCCCCCATATTTTGTTTACAAAAGGCTGAAATAGGATAGTAAATATTTACAGACTCCTTAGCACAAGGAAGCAGAAATCATTAATTTTCATAGCAAGTTTGCCACAAAGGTTTGAAATGCTTCTAAAAACAGTCCAAAATATTAAACAGTTAAGCTGCGATGGGTCTTATCTGTTTGTTTTATATAACAAATGGATTTGTCTTGAAAGACAACTGAAGTCTCCTTACCCTGTCCTCTTTTTTCATTTTAATGCTGCTGCTCAATTACGCAGCATGCAACGTTAAAATGCTTATATGGGATTTAACCATTGTCTGCAGTCCTTGTGCCTTGAATAAACTACCTAGTTCATTAATGACAAGTCTTCAATGCTATGAAAAGCCTCCAGCCATTTTTCCCAGTAATCTGAGTAATTCATCCATCAATGAAAATAAGGCTTTCAGATCATCTTCAACTACTGTATCTTACAGTGCAATTCTGAGTGGCCCTAGTCATTGTAACTATCATTTGATAGTATCTGCATCCAGAATTGCTGGGAGAAAACAATTAATTTTTGTATGTTAAGACACAAAAAATGTAGTTATTCCCCAGCATCTTTAAGGCTTCTTTATGTGAACCTGTAAAATCCTTAATAGGAACAAAAATTATTCTAATAAAGACCAAAATAATTGCTTACATTTTCAAATTTTACAAATTTCATTTTGTCCTTCCTTCTTTTCATTCATAATAATTAAGGTCAATAGCTACTTTCCCCATACTGCCCCAGTTGCCCCTTTGTAGCTCCCTTTCATCATTCTATCAACTCATTAGAAGGCCATCTTCAAGATTTTTTTCCACACACCCAGATGTCTGAGAATAATTAAACTTGATCAGGGTGACTACTATAATAGCAAGGAATGCCTGAATCAGACATGTGCTACAGCACCTGAATAAAACCAAAAACAAGAGGGTGAGTGGAAGCACAAACGTCTCGTTTCAGAGCCACAGGCAAATGCAGATGTAGGTGAGAAGATGAGAGCAGGGCCCAAACAGATGCAACATTTTCAAACACTTAAAAATTCTTTGGTTTTAAGCTGTGTTCTGGAAGCTAGGTAAGGCTACTATCCTTACTTTCAGCTTAGGAGCTGTTCAGAACACCGTTTCCCTGAAAAGGTAGTAGCAACTGCAAATTATAGTTCACAGATGAAAATGAGGGGACCAAAAGCAGACTGTATTGAAGGGGATTTATCAGGTAAAACTCCTTCCAAGAACTAAAGCCATACCAAAACCAAGAACTCTGAGAGAGAAGCTCATAAAACACCTGATGCCACCGTAACCACTTGACAGCACTTCTTGTTAATGAGCTCCTGCCTCCTGTGAGAGCTGTGGCTACGCAGAGCAGCTGCTGGGCACAGCACGGTGCTGACCCTATTCAGGGACATGCACAGCACCACGTGCTGTGCTAGCACACGGATCCCACCCAACCACGCTGCTGGGCCCAGGGACAACAAGCATCCCCTTCTTCACATGGAGCTCCCTTCTGGGTCCCGGGCTCCATCCTGATGCACTGCAGGCAGGGAGAAGGAGCTGAAGCCTGCCCCTGCCTCCTGCTTGTCATAGAAAAAAGATGCTGAAGCGTCTCTGTGGTTGCCATGGGAATAGGGATGGCAAGTGCTGGGAGCAGGAGTGAGTAACAGCTTAGAAACTGCCTCCCTGCACAGCTACTGCACGCTACAATAGACTTCTAAAAAAAAATTGTACAGAGCTCCTGCACCCTGCGTTGTTTGAGACAACGCAGTTCATTTGCTACTGGTGTCACTGTTTTCTTCCAAGACTCTTCAATGCACAGGGTATCTGTTCCTAACATGGTGCTGCTTTTCTGTTTCACCAGGAGCATAATTTTGTCTGATTAGGCACAGAAGAGGCTGACCCTTAGGGCCCGTATTTACACATTTTTAGTACTCGTGCATGTTGCATCACAATGGGACCACGTACAAGCAGTTAATGTTGTACCCTGCAGGATGCAAATCAAATTAGTCCACCTGCTTATATACTTATTTTCAAAGCAAACAGAAGGAAGCATGCTGGCAAAGTTCACATATTCCCGTAGTCTGTCACATCCTAGCCAAACAGAATTCTGTCCAGTCCCTGAATTTCCACAAATAAAAGCTTACAACAGGAAAAGGGGAGGGGGGAAAACAGAAATGGGCACTTACAGCTGTCAGAAAAGTCTAATAATTTGTACTAGCAGAGATGCAGGGAACAAATATAGGTTACTGGCACCTCTTGGGATATCCAGGAATTAAAATATATTAATTCATTTTCTTTGAGGGTTTCCTCTATTGGAGAGTGATTCCCCTTTTCACACACAGAGACAGCACCAGAAACAACCCCAGGGAAGTTCAAGGAGTTACACTATATTGCTATAAACAAAGGATAATCAGAGCCTCTGCAGTTCTCTTCCAGTTCTCTGACACTGTGTCTTTCTCCATCATGAAGACAGATCATCTCTTTAATGGGTAAAATCTGGGAGAAAGAGAGGGAAAGGGTGGCCTAAGGGCAGCAGAAGTTGATAGAAAAAAGTCACTGCGAGCTCAGCAAACACACAGGAAGAGAGATGAAGCACTGGAAAGATGTTTTATGACTTGCAGGCTTAGGAAGAATCTTCAATTACTTACTGACATTGCTTCTGTAATTATAAATAAACCCTTTGGCTAGACAAAAGTCAAGTTTTTCTCACTTAAGAAGTCCTCAATCTGCCTGGTATGTACAGTCCCTCTTTGAAAACAAGCATGGGACAACACCACAGAACTATCTCAAGACAGGATACAGCATTCTCTAATATTTCAAATTTCCTTTTCATTTCAAATATATTTTTCATCCCTACATGATCTTAAGTGAGCCTGCTCACCAGAAAAATACTCCACACGACTCCTACAGCCTCTTGTAGTCCCAAAAAAAAATTTTAAAACTGTGCATGGAAAGTCTCACTCCTGTGTAATCCCATCCATCCCAGTTTAACACAAGCATGGCACTCTGCCTGAGACACAGACAACCCAGTCTTATAAAATCTTCCATTTGTATATCCCCAAGAGCCCAATGGGGCTCTGTCTTGGCCAGACGTGTGCTCTGGTTATAGGGTACAGGAGGAGGAAATGCCTAAATGAGCAGGCCTACAGACACACGGTGAAGTGAGAAAACTGACTTCTAGTCCTATACCATAAACATGCAGAATCACATTCCAAAGGCCTGTGTATTGAATCAGCTGAAGCCTGTAGCTCAAAGTCCAGACTCAAGATCTGGGTGTGAACTATAGTAGAAATCTGCCAGTGACCTTCATGAGAAGTTCATCTGAGACAGATGATGCTGAGAAAAAGCACTGCAGTCAACCATATGACTCAAAATAAGTTTGTCCCCAACAGACAAGGAGAGCTCAAAAAACCTGAAAAGCAACTGAGCCACAAGAAGAATGATAACACTCTCTTCCTAAAAGAAAATGCAGAACCATTTTGGCTAGTATTAATAAAATCTGCCTATAACTTAATCAAGACAGCATATACACCAAATCAGTTAAAATATACAATTATATGCTCAATTTCTGCAGGACTGTATTCCACGCTGGCCACCTCTCTAGCTCTCACCCCATCGCTATGCATTAGCCACTACCTCCAAGGTGCTTTACTTCAAGCACAGTAAGGACTCAAACCCAGAGACCACACACACAAAGAAGACAATGGCTGCCAATATTGCAGCTCCAACCTTTTCTTGTCTCCAACAAAAAGGTGGTGGTAGGAAATTACCCTACTCTTGCAGAGCTGCCACAGAGCCATAGCAAGGAGTGACAGAGGTGACAGGCTACTGGTGCTGAAGAGACAGACAGGAAAAAAGATGGAGGAGACAGAAGAAACCAGGAGGATGCATGCAGAAAGGAGTGAAGGAGAAAGTTACGAGAAGTGAAGAGTGAGGTGAACAGACACACTGTATTGAGCAAATTTCTATCAGGACAATAGAATATTGATACTGAACAATACAATCCCTTTGTAAATGTAACTTTTAAAGATAATTGAGTTAAAGGTCATGGGATCATGGAGTGTAATATTTTCCAGGCATACTTTCAGTAGCAACCTTCATGGTGCCAGAGGGGTAACAAAAAGAACAGTAGAAGAATATAAATTTAAATGTCAACATTTATCTTTCGTCACTGTACTGACAAGTAGAGTACCTTAAGCAATAGGGAATGTGCTGAAGCTACTCTAGACTAGAATAGTATCCTGCTCTCATTTGCACATACCCCAATCAGGAGAAAAATTAGGTAAGGCAATAAGCCAGTAAGGGTATCCATTTCCATAAACACTAATTTATGTGTAACATATGCAATGTCCTTCCCCTCACTCTGTTTGCTATTTTTAGTTTGAACTGAGCATAGTCCCTTGCCAAGCACCTCTATGATTCATGTTTCCTTGTGCCTCCAGAGGCAAATACATCTGGATATATTTTAGAAGATCGCTTCTTTCCACCAGCTCTGGAGAATAGTACAAAGATCCATCATCACTTAACATGCAAACCCCTGCAACCACATAGTTAGGGAGAACTGTGCAGAGCAACATCAAGCTCATGGCTGGATTGGGTCTCTATTTCAGTGAGTTTATCAGCAGCAGGGTCTGTAAGTCAAGTAAATCATTTTCACATAGCTGGAATTGGCCATTATGTTCGAAAGCATTTATCTGGACACCGAACAAGCGTTTGTTTCCTGGAATAACCACTTATGGAGCATCTAGATTAGAAAGTACAAACATATTGGCTAAATTGAATTAAAGGCAGTCAGCCACTCCAAATTAAACACTCAAGTGAAGATATTTCCAAATACAGCAGCAACAACTGAGCATCACACAAATGGGGTAGCCTCATGTTTAAAACATAGGACTGAGAGCTATTAGATCTTAGCTTCCCCCCTACTTCTGCTGTTTGTCTCTTCCTCTTGATCTCAAGTAAATTATTTATTGTCAAGATTTACATTTCCCTAGATTCAAAAAGAGGCAGTTAGACTCCCTGGCTTTAAAAAGCAGTGTTGCAATAATTAATTCATTATTCTTTGCAGAGCACTCTAGAATTATTAGATGCTGCTGCAGAAATGTATATTATTAGTGCTATTATATTTCACTAGCAATTCCCAAAATAACTCAACCTTGGATGAATTTACAGTATTCTAAATTCAGTGGTACCTTGACTCTTGAACCAGCATCTTTCCATGGTATTGTAAAATGAAGGAAGGAAAACAATCCAGCTGTGATCATAACAGAGTTTTGCTTTGCACTACTCTACTCCCATCATTTCCTCCAGCACTGAATTATACACACATACACAACCATGCATGTGCAAGGAAAGACCAATCCAGTCAGCTCAGCAGTGAAAGGCAAGGGACCGGTGTGAATTCTGCAAATGAAACCAGTGGCCCAGCCCCAGTCATGCTGTGATGGTGGTGTGTCCAGTACCCTATAATTCTTTAGAAAAATGGTAAAGAAGATTTTTTAATGGAATTTCTCAAAGCTCAGCAACATTTGGGCTCAATGGTTGGAAAAAAGGCCTTCTTTTAAATGATCTTGTTTGCATAAGGTTGAGACATCTCTCCAACACTCAATTAGATCCATTAGCTTATGTAAATGCAAAACATAACCATATCTGCTGCTGGAATTGCTTTTGCTGCAAGTGCAGACTAGACAAATCTACACAGAAATTATCAGTCAGATGTTTAATAGTCCAGGCTACATCTCTGCTCAAATGCATTTATAAGATAGCTGTAATAACAAATTAAGGGTACAATTAACAGATTCCTGTCTCAAACAACTAACTTTGAGCAAGACTGTGTGTGAATCAGGGTGAAAAGTGACAATGGGTAACTTGGTACACTATCATATTCGCTTAAAAAGGACAACAGGATGAATTAAATTTTCATTATCAGTGGGAGCAGCAGTTTTGATGGAAACTGATCTTACCACGTGACCATTTTACTTGACAACTTTTTAAGAGGTGTATTCTATGGCTTACCAATGTGACCCAACTGACACCCCTAACTGCCCCATCTTCATTACCTGTTGGTCATCTGGAGTCCATATGCCACAGGTGATCTGACTCTCCAAGTTTATTTCTGAAGACCAGTGTCTTTGTCCGCTGACTGAACCGACCAGCACAAATCCATCTCTATAGGAGATAAGTGCCTGAGTCCCATCATGGCTCCATGTAAAGTCGCTTACCTTAACATATCAAAGACAAGAAAATAGATATATGGGCCATGCAGGACTTTTTTACTGTTTTAATAAACAGCAGCAGTGCACAGAATGAGACAGGCCAACTATTAGCCCATTCTTGCATATTCCTTTCAATAAAGAAATGTTTCATTTCCTCCTGTGCTTTTTGAAAGGTATAAAGTACCATTCATTGTCCTCTTCATTTGGCCTCTCAGGACCTGATCACTCTTGACTGCAGAGAAAACATGCATACCAACCTGTGCCCCACGATCGTTGACAAGCTCCACTGACCATCTGCCTTCGTATTGTATCCAAACAAATATTCCTCCATCTGCATCGCAGGTTGCTAATTTCTGGAAAGGTTCGTTCCATCTCACCAGCACAACCTTAGAAGATTACAAACAAAAACAGCATTACCAAACCTGCATGTTGTGCTAACAGCTATTTAACAAGAACCAGTTAAACAATACCGCCAAACAAATATCACTGCATTTAAACCCTAAAGATGCACAAAATAGCAATTTTCAGCCCAGCATTAGGCACCTCTCAAGAACAGCTGGAATCGTTTTGTCACGGTTGTCAGGAAACACGCAGTCTCTCACCATCAGGCATTTTTGGAAGGCATTGCACACTTTCAATAAAATCATAGGGAACACTGGAGTGCAGGACTCCATTACAGAAGCCACAAACAGGAAGCTCTGCCCAGATTATTCAACACTCCCTCAAATGATTCCCCCACTGTAATCTCAGAGACTGTCAGACTCTTCATCAAATCATCACCTCTTGCTGACTTCAAATAAAGTAGCATGCTCTGCACACAATTTAAATACTCAGATTGAATACTCATATTCAAAATAACCCCTGAGAAGAAATTTCATAGGAAAGTTGCTTTGCTACTGAGTGCAAAAGGAATACAAAGCAGCTTCAGGCTCTTCTTTCCACATTAGAGCTATCTGGGCTTTTCTAGAGAATCTAATCAAGTCTAAACCTACCAAATTGCTCTTTCATTTTTAATTAATACCACTTTAACAAATACAGTATCTCTTGAGACCTCAGTATAAAACTGAAAAAAGCATGTCATCCTAGTGCCTGAAGCAAAAATTGGCAGCAAAACCATTTACCTTCTGTTAGCGACTTTTTCTTAAAAAACTTTTTTCCCAAATTAGTTTTATTTCAAGAACATGCAGATATATATGGGACCCTTGCATTCACACACAAGTAAATTGCCCCCCAGCTATTTTACTGAGACACAGAGTATGCAAACAAAGTAAACATATATTAAATACTCAATTAGTAGAGTGTTATTTCAACTACTTAATACACACCCAGCTCTAATGATGCTTTTTCATAAAACTAAATAGATAATTAATCATCTGAAAGAGACAGGCAAAATTTTCCTGAAATACATTTTGCTGTTTACAGAGATGGACTGATCCTCCTAAAGATTCCAGTCCTAAGATGAGCTCTAAGTAGACAGACCCTTCCTGCTTCACAAGGAAATCAGCAGTCATTTTCAGAACTAGGATATAAATATGCATACCTAAAACCTAAACTTGACAGCTGAGGGATGATCTTATACTTATTTAGTGAGTGCTACACTTATGCAGAGTGTCAAGGTCAGAACTTAAGAACACGTCTATCGGTGGACCTCACCAACCCGAAGCATCAACCCTTGAACCACTAAACAACCACAGGAAAACCATTTATTCATTCATATGTAAAAATTATGGGGAGAAGCAAGTATGACAAATCACCTCTCTGTTGTTACACAGCTTAGAAGAATCCCATTTGAGATTTTGCAGAAAACCACTTGCTTTTACTTAACTATAACCTTGCAGCTGCACTCTTAAGTCACCAGTCCTGCTTCCAGTTGGGCAAATTATACCATGCCCCTAGATGGATTATATCACACAGAACTTTTAAAAAAATTCTTATGTTGGAAGAGCAGTAAATAAAATATTCAATTATAGCAATGCAAGCAGATGCACTTTGTTGGAGGTTTCACTTTGTCCCTTCCACCTAAACAATAATAGCACGGATTTGTCAAAATTTTTTTTCATTTTGGTAAAAATCCAATGCACAGAGCCATAATTTCATCCACCCTGAGGCAAAATGCAATGATGACATAACTGTAGTTGTCAGCAGTGACTAACAACATTATGAAAGAAGTGAAGAAAAACTCAAGGATAACACTGAAAAGTCTTCATCTTTAAAAGCTGGGAGCTGTTAAGGCTAATGATGACTATTAATGAGTAGAAGGTACATATCACCACTAAAAAACAGATCTTTGAACACTTAGACACTGCTCACATTTCTCAGATCATACCAAATCAATTCTGCATCATACCAGAATGAATTGCTAGAAAAAATTTAGGAAGAAAAAGAGAACTAGTTGTTCAAATAACATGAATGCTTTAGCTAACACCATTAAGAGTGCGACTATCTGTCTTAAAATTGCCCTGTTTACTCTGTCAAAGATTTGAGATAAACATACAATTTTATAGATTAGACATACAAATTGACTTTGTAATACGAATTATGGGCAAAGTGACAACAGTTACTTTGTTGTGTTTTGTTTCTTTTCTATTTTAAACAGGAATCTTGTTAAAAGTTGAAAATTTTAATTCAAATTATGTACAACCTATCTTTTGTTTAGATTTGATAAAACATCCAAGGGTACATTTGAATGTAAACAAGATTAACTAGAGCCTCCATCCATCTCAATTAGATACAAATTAGTAACTTCCAAAATAAACTTATTGCTTGTTAATCAGAAATGAAAGTGAGACAATGATTTTTATATGCCTTCTGATAATAGCCTCATATGGAAGCAGATTTGTAATTTGAAAATTCAACTCATTTAAACACAGAGCAATTGTTGTTATTTTATGAGGTCATTTTAAAGATGCTGCCATAATTTACATTTCACATCTGACTACAGGACCTGAGTCCACAACTGCTTTCAGTAATTCCAATTCAATCTTAGACACTTAAGACGCTGAAGAAGAGATAAAGAAAGGAAAGATTGCCCTAAGTATTAAGATGACTTTTGGCTTTTATGTTGGCTCAAATGTAAAGCATATGAAAACATGGCCCATTGACAGCACACTTAAATAACGCATAAGCTTGAATTACCCCTCTGCAAAGAGGAATTTTACTGCTAACCCGTAAATGCAAAGATATCATTACTTTTACTAACAGCTTCAGCTCACAGAGGACCCATTTTTACTTCTGCCTTTATGGTTCTCTGCTTTCTACCTAGCATATTCACACAAGTACTGAAGGTCTGAACTGTTTTATCTTGTATTCAAAAGAGTGAGAATGTTGGTGCACGAAAGTAAGTTGTCTGTGGGTCATCTGTGGTCCACACAGCCTCTCTGTATTGGCTAATTATTTTTGCTCATTGGCTGGTTGATTGGTTGGTTGGTTGTGGTTTTTTTTAATTCTATAAAAAATACAAATTTTGGTCGTTCTGCATCACAGGTATTAATCAGCTTCTAAACCACTATCTTACACGGGATGTGATCTCCCATGAATAAAACTTCAAGGAATTCCTGGCCTGAGATGTACATTGTGTTAAGTACAATGTAAAGGCCAACATATTTCCCCTAAACAAGATGCTTTCCACAAAGTCCAGTGAGATATTGAGTCAATCTTACGCTTTGAGCTCCTTTTTATAAAAGGAACAGTGGCAAAAAAATTTGTCTCAAAAGTGCAGCATTCAGAACCTTCAATATCTCTGGCCTAATTGCCAAATTGATTTTTAGAAATTTAATTAATCCTAAAGGTGCTAGAAACTCTACCCAAGAACTCATTGCATACTTTACTGCTGCTAACAATGTTATTATCTATTAAGATTTTAGACAAGAAATTTTGAGTAACTGCAATTTTGGAGTAGCAAATGTGTGATTTAAAGTAAATGTGATCTTTTCCCAACAGAAACCAGGTCTGGTAATCTAAATTTATTACACTCTATTGACACTTTTATTAATTGTTTCTTATTTTCTAACACAACACAAGACCACTAAAATCCAAAGCATTCTGAGAGCTTTTGTTATTCTTATTTTCATCACAGTTTTTGAAGGAGATGACTGAAAATATGACACCAATCAGTTTTGCAAGAGCAGAAGTCCTTAATCTAGAACACCATACAACAGTCATTACTGAAATCTTATTTCTGTACATACAGTACATAATTGCTAGAGAAGCAAAGGACAAACATCTACAAAAAAATAAAAGGGGTAAGTAACTAGGGCAATTAGTTCCTGGAGCTCCTTACCAAATTTAGATAGATTTTATTATGGATATACTGTAGTGAGTCACAGTGACTCATCTTTTTTAAATCTCTGATCCCTCCATCCGTTTTACTGGGGAAAGACATATGCTCTAAAGATAGAGGTCTTCTCCAGCATCCATTTTCACATATGCTATGGAGATGTGCTTGCAGATGGACCGTCACAGCAATAGAGAGCAGAGAATGCTCCATGCCACTGTTTGATTACAGCACAATTTGCTACACCTGAAGAGCCACATTCCTGTATCTGGCACGAGCATTTCTGCATTTACAGTGAAGTTGACATCTTTGCAGGGTGCACAGGATGTGATGCATTATAACTCCATTGAGCATATGGAATAGCTGGCCATTCCCTCCCCAGATAAATCATAGTACATTTCTAATGCTATTGAAAGTGCTGAAATAGCTCCACCTTCCAAGCAGTGACAGCAAAAGACCTAACTGTTCCCAGGACAGAATAACAAAAGAGATTAGGCTATTGCCTACAGTAGCAGAGTACAGGACTCACTCTAGCCAAAGGCTTTTTTCAATCCTATGCTTTTAGGAAAGTACTCAACTTTTTAAAGGAACTTACAAAGGTTAAAAGAAAGCCTTAGCAAAAGGGACTGGACAATCTACTGAGAAGCACTGAGCATCACCTATTTGCTCTATCAAGTAGTCCTATTATGCAACTCCCTGATAAATACATTGATCTTTACTCATGGTTACAAGTACAAATATGTGCATACAGTAGGTGCAACACACTGGTACACATTACAGTTTATTAATTACAGGCCACAGAGCTGAAGAAATGTGTAAGTATATCTATCAAAGAAAAAAGATGGGTGTGCAGTGGGGAACAGAAATGAAACACTGAAGTACAAAAACCAGAGAAAACAATGACCACCTCTCCATGCTACTGTATTTCAGTGCCTCTCCCTCCATAGTACAGAGAAATACAGATACACGTATATACATGTACGTGTATGTACATTACAAACATATAACATGGGTATGCACACGAATACACATCCCTATCAAATCCTTGAGGAACCTGTGCCAACTCTGTACATTCATTAGTTAACTAATTGACGTAGTTCACTGACGTGGATTTTTGCAACTAAAATATAATTTAAGAGTTAGAACAGGCACCCAGAATAAGCAGCAGAATTGTAGGTAATGAGCTATTGCTTCTCATATACTTTACTTATAACCAATATTTAGTTCTAAATGGTTCTGTATATGTTTAGTTCAATGATATTTAACTCTTTTAAATATTAGTATTTTTTAAAATAAAGGTTATCTAAGTTTTCTCTCTCCTAATTTCTCATGCTGCAGATTGCTTGCAATTGTTCTTACTTTCACCTTCACTTTTGAACTTTATTTCTTGCCATTACAATGATGTCAGGATAATTCTCTCCATTCAAACGAATTCAATCACACAAAGAGCATCATGTAAGTATTTTTCCTACTAATAATACTAGACAAAAAAGCAGCACATGCGGTAGACAGCAAGTTGGCATCACCCATCTTTCCTACCCTCCTTGTCTTCTATTGCATTGGCTAATGATACACTCCCTATCTCTCCCACACCTGCAGAGCTCTGATTTTTTGTTTCCAGTGACACTACACCCAGATGAAGTGCTTCGTTTGCATGTGGAGCTGTCACTTTCCTAGGTATGATACCCATCAAGGAATTATTATTACTAAGAAGAAACTACTACTATTAATAACAAACATCATGCTGCAGCTAAAGAATGGCAAATCTTTAATAGCATTTACATTTCTTGAGAAAAACTGCCATTCACAATAGGGGCTGCAGGTTACAGAGGGGGTAAATGAATGGCAAATGAGTTCTGGGAGACAGAAACACCATCCAAATTCTTCATGTTTCTCTAGTCTAAAAAATTAAAAGTGAGCTCTCCTCCTAGAAGGGCTGGAGCAGCTTCCAGATATCTGAGGGACAGATGTCATATAATATCCCCATCCCTGCCTCAGGACAAGCTGTGGTCAGTGGTGCTGTGCACCGAGGGCACGGCAGCTGCTCACCCCCCCCCCGGGGGCAGCTGGCGGCA
>NW_008239110.1:23602598-23621716 GCF_000691975.1 Corvus brachyrhynchos | reverse complement strand
CTGGCAGCCCCCAGGGGTTCAGCTGCTGCCACCGGCACAGCTTTCCACTGCCACTCGTACATCCTTTATCCCAGGATCCTACATTTTCATTGAAAGAAGTGTATTATTCTGCAGCTGCTGTCATCTTGCTTGTTCTGCTCTTTGAAAAGGAGTGTCGACTTTTTTTTTTTCCTTTAAGCTTATAGTGTGATTTCACGGTGTAACACTGTCAATAAGCTAAGCATGTCACCTGGGGACCCAGCCTTGTGCTAATTGAAACCAGAGGTAAGCCTGCACCAGCAATAAAGTGCTGACCTTAACAGAGATGAAAGGTCCAGGTCCAACTCTGTACCTTCTTCTGACTGCAGACTTCTCTGTCGCTTTCATGGGAAACCCAACTCCTAATCCATAACTCAAACCTCGGGTGAGGCTCTGAAGTTAAGGACAATGTAGGGATACATTAGAAGCTCTGTGCCGTTTTGTTGGATACACTTGCTCTAATTTTTTCCCCCTTTCTCCTTGGTGTTTGTTTTCATAATGCTCAGGGCACACATCAGGCTGACAAAGACTCAGATCACCTGTGCAACTGCAGAAAGAGAAAAGGCAGGCAGGAGCAGTACAGCTCACCAGCAATAACCCTCTGAGTATGTACAGGGGAGGTATCCATTCTCCCAGTGCTCACTTTGTGTGCGAGTGGCTGGTACCCTCTGCAAGTAACACTCTTGCTCACCCACTGGGAAGAATGTTGATGCTCTCCAGCAAGTTTTGTTTATTTGCTTTGCAGCTGAATGACAAACATGCCTATTTTTAAAAGGTATCTTGAGGCTGGCAGCCAACCCACCATATATACCGATTTTTGAAAGGTATCATGCGGTTGGCATCCAATCCCCAACGGATGCCAGTCTAAAAGCTTGAGGAAATGATTTTGGCAAATAGACAATGGCAAAAGAAGTTCTTTTGAGAGCTACTTTGAGGAAGGAATGCCTTTAGTGTAAGATGTTGTCTTAAAAATACCTAGACTGTCAACATCTCACTGAATACATTTAGGGACCTTGATAGTAAACTGCCAAGATGAGAACTCAGAAAGGCTCTTAATCTTTACAAATCTCCTTACTTTCCCTAAGTGATACACTTCATTTTAAGAAATACACCCTCAAAGTCTATTAGTCCCAAGGATTTGCCACATAACCATTTTATTTGTTCACAGAACACAAAATGTGTTATTGCCTACTTTAGAGGAAAACACCCCCAAGACTCCTCACAGGTACCAGACAAGAAGTATAATGCTCCTATGAATAAAGTGGCTCGCAGTTCTAAAGGAATTACTCTTTTCACTTTGGACTCACCACATTTAATTGTGGCTTCAAAGAACCACAGTTGTGGGGGACAAAAAAAAAAAAAAAACCACACCACACCAACAGAAATTAGCTGTATCCAAAGTATCCCATCCATATGTTTGGGCAGCAGAAGATTTTACAGGTCAGAACAGAAAGTTGCAGGTGAGAGAGGAATAAGAGGTGATATGAGTCTAACATGGATGGGAAGATGTTGGTATCTAGCTACTGGTTCTCATCTGAATAAGTTTGTTAACTACTCCTTCAAGGGCTATTAAAGAAAATAGTTGGTTATAATCTGAAGGAAAATAATTAAGGCATGAAAAAATTAAGACTTAATCACCCATATGCACAAGATAGCTGCACACTATTATGTTCTTGGAAGGGAAATTTGTGGAGGTCTACTCATCTCCCACCTTGCACACAACAGTGTGACAGTGAGGTCTATGGTGTGCTTTTGGCTCCTTTCCCTTCACAAGGATTCTCAAGTCCCAAAAGCTCTTTCACAGAAAAGACAGCTGTTTCCACAGAAAAATAATTTTAAAGTTATGCCACACTCACTTCATCGAGGGAAATTCCTTTATAGCATGCACATTACCACCACTGTCTCTTGTCAATGGTCATCCTGTACTTAGGCTGTAAGACACTTCTGTTTAATTGCCCATACATACACCCTATAAATGCAGGGGCAAGTCCAACTGAAATAAAAATAAATCAAAACTGAATGTTGGTCACCTTCCTTTGTAAGTAAAAAGATTTCACTTTGTTGTAGTTTCCATACAGATAAAACACTGTAGTAAAGAAAGGAGAGACAACTATTCTAGCTAAAGATGAACAACCATTTTGCTATAAGATCAAAATACCAGTAACAGTATAGTTCCCCCTCTTTCTAGCAAATCACTGATGAGCACCATTAGGAAAGGCTCCTTCCTGTTAAAAATAAGACACATGCAATAACTGTGCTGAGCTGGAAGTTCCTTGGGTTTGAGCATCTATGGTGGAGTATTTTCCCACAAGAAAAAAAAGCAGTAGATTTAAAATCTCTGGTATTTAGTCTACATTAAACTAAAAGTACTTGAGCTTAATGCTCATTTCACTAACATCTGACAAAACTAATAAATGGGGACCATTTCAAAAACCTCCACGTTTACATTCACTTTTGGACTGTGTATGAGAAGCTCATTGTAGATGAACCTCATGCTTTAAGAACAAAAATAACACTCTTTGATATCCATCAATGCATCATCAGCGCTGTATGAATTCAGAGACCATGTACATCTTCATTAGAAGTTTTGAGGGGGGAAAAGTCCAACAAAACACCCCAAATGTAAAACAGATTTAAAATACCTTGTGTCATTTTTCACCTGAGAGAAAAATATTGGATGCAGAGATACAGAAACCCTGTAACAGAATCTGTGGCTTTTCTTGTCTCTCTTCCTCTTTAAAATATCCAAAATTAAGGAACACGAAGAGATTACATTAAAAAACCCCAACACCACCCCCTAAATAAAACCCAACAAAACTAAAGAAAAAAACCCACCACCAACAAAACAACAGAACAAAGCAGAGGAGACAATAAACACTACTGAAAACCATTCCAACTCAGAATAACTAGCTCTGCTTTGCTTTCTAACAGCAGCTATTTAGGAATTCCTATACTATCTTTCCACCTTGTAAATGGTATCTTGTTCAGGAATGTGTTGCTGGAAAAAGCCAGTGAAGTGACTGACAGACACACTCTCCCTTATACTCAATCTTCCCAATTTGGTGGCTAAAAATTCCTGATCAAGTGTTCATACAATAGCGAAATATAATTGTATAACTTTACATGCATATATTAATCACAAAAAAAATACTCAAGGAAAAAAACCCCTACTAGGATATTTAAAAAGAAAACTCTTAAAAACGTAATATAAATTCTGTTATATAAAACTGTGCTAGTTAACAAGAGGAAGGAGGTAACACAAGTTCTTCACTTTCTGGAGTCTATTCTGAGAAGTGCCAGAAAAATAATGGTGTCTCACGACCACACACAGAGGCTCTGCCCATATCAAATATACTAAGTCTGTCTATCTCAAATATACCAAGGTGACAGATCATTTTTTGCTCATCAGATATTCAAACTCATACAGCACAGCAATTAAGTAACATTATTCCAGGGTTCTGACCATCATCATTAGCATTCATGGTGGAGAGTTTATTATCAGAAGCTGACCAGTGACTTTCTTCATGATTTTACAGGTTAGACTATAATTTAGCTTGAACCTGCTTAGCTGAAATCACTGTGAAAGGTCCACCAAACAAGTCTTAGATAGAACCTGACTGCAGCACAAAATCTGTGCAAGCCCTCTCTAAGGAGATGAACTTCACCCTTTAAGAGATACAGTAAAAACTTCATTTTTGCCAGCAATGTAAACAGAAAAGACCTTAAAATTCACAAGGAAAGTGTCAGAGAGTGTTGTCCAAGCATGATTATTTCTCTAAGAGATACAATACTTCAACCCTAATTATTTTTTTCAAACATGAGGAACTAAAAATAATCCGAGCTTCAGTAGAAGCACAGATCAGATCTTCAAATCTGTTATGATCTCCCAGGTGATAATAGCTGTGCACTAATGTAATTAAGCTGAGTTATAAGGCAGATTGGAGACAGATGGTACAGCTGGGCACTTCACTGCTGAAGTGGGACTACTTTGCTATCTGAAATACCCAACTATTGTCATCCCAATCATCAAGTCCAACCATATGACCCTCTGTGTGAGTTACACACCGTTGTAGAACATTTCTGTCCACCAGAGGAATACTGGTGACCTTAAATTAGTCACAGATACTGAGAAAAGAAAGCATTTATATAATTTTTACTGGACTGCCTGGACTGTCTTTGTTTGACTCACAGAGACTGTGCATCCCTAATCCTTTTGTGAGATCGAGGAAATTTCACCACATTATTTTGCAAAGGTAGGACACCTGCTTTAACTTCCAGCACAAGGCCACCACCTGAACCCCCATCTGCTGGCTGCCCCAGTGGGGTCACTCATACAATGTTCAGCTAGTGGCATCCAGGACAGCTATTGAAGGCACTGTGTACTTGCTGAGATGGACGTAGAAAACAAAGCAGAAAACGAAATAATGTCTACTTCCAGGAAGGACAACGCAAGGGAAGAAGCAGTCAGTAAAACAGGGATTGCAGATAGGGCAGAACAGCCACTGAGCACCTGCACCTTTCAGGACAGAAAAGTACAAAAAGGAGAACTAAATTAACAATACAATAACTAAAAATCCCCAATATTTTACATGCAAGACATTCAGCTTAGCATATTAGAATAAATAAGACAACAGATACCTACCAAGAACTATTTTGTTAATATAGATACACACATATTACCCCCATGGAGGTTCTGATTCAGGGTTGAGACACACTGGCCCACTTAATTTGCAGTATTATGATACAAACTTCTGACAATGTGAATACCAGATAAAGAAATGCCATACGCTAAGAAATGCCAAATAGCAGATTTTGAAAATGCCATCCTTGCTTTGGCTGGCCTGCAATTCTGCACAGAGTGTTTTCAGAGCAAACCTCTGTAAGAAGTCTTATCTACATTTGCTATTTCTCCATTAAATAAAAACTGTATCATGATGCAGCTGGCCAAGTGACCCATAATTTCACTTGTCTGACTTCCCAGAGAACACAAGGGAGCTATCAATACAGGGCTGAATTAGTTACTCCGACAGAAGGACAGTAACAGGCAAAGTGGACAACCCCAGAAAGCACAAATCACTGTTATTGTTTTTTACCACTGTGGCACACAGAAGTCTCAACTAAAACTGACCCCCATGTTGTTGGAACTGCACATCTTATGATCAAATACAGCCTTTGGAGTTTTTAGGCTTGAAGACAAAGCAAAAACCCAGCTAGGCAAGCTCTGCAGGGAAGGTTTGCTCTACATAACTGTAAAATGACTGTATTACCCTCAAGAGGGGCAAACTATAGGTTAGGAATGTAATCCCTGGGCACCCCTATGGGATATAAGGGTCACCATGAGACTATCAGATTGCTAGCGGTAAGGGTGATGGGTAACACACATCTAACTAAGGACAATACTAGACCTTATCTAATGCAAATATTAACAAATGTATTGATTGCCAGTGGTTCAGAAAGCAGGAACTGAGGTAAAACTGACTTGCTTCTCAAAGACCAAAGAGAAACAATATTCAACCTTTAACAACCCTACCAGCATGTGAACCACAGACTAGAGATGGAAGTTGTCTGATCTGTATCCAAGAGCATGAGCCAGCTAGCTTATATGCACTGCATCACTAGAAAGTAATTTTTCTAGTCTAGTTTATCCTTTGCTTCACCCAAAAAAAGAGAGGAAAAGCAGTAAGTAGAAACATTTCTGTTCTTTTTTTCCCCCTCAGTAAAATCCTTAAGAAAATTTTATCAGGCAAAATGAGCAGATGTTTTCTATCCCAAGTCACTTGCTTGCCAACCAGCATATGGAATATTTAATGTTTAAAATACATTGTTATGGTCATAATTAGTGGCACAGGGTCTAGTTGGAGGCTTGTCACTAGCAGTTTCCCCCAAGGTTCAATACTGGGCCCAGTGTTGTTTAACTTATTCATGAGTGACTTGGACAAAGGGACAGATGCCTCTTGGAGATTTCACTGACACACAAAGCTGGGAGGAATGACTGATACTCCAGAGTGCTGTGTACCTCTTCAGAAGGACCTCGACAGGCTGGAGAGAGAGGCAGAGAACTCTCTGAAGTTCAGCAAAGGCCAACGCAGGGTCCTGCCCAGGGGAAGAATAACCCCAGGCACCAGCACAGGCTGGGGGTGACCTGCTGGGAAGCAGCTCTGCAGAGAAGGACCTGGGGGTCCTGGTGGACACCAAGCTGTCCATGAGCCAGCAGTGTGTCCTGGTGGCCAAGAAGGCCAATGGCATCCTAGGTGCATTAGGAAGAGCACTGCCAGCAGGTCTCTGACTGTACCAGTCCAATGAAGTTCAAATTTAAAAGCAGAAAAAACTGACCCCTTATCAAGCATCCACAGCATTACTTCAGACTGGGCTGGAGAAAATACTTGCCATCCTTCTATGCATGATTTTGATTTCTTTATGATTTACAGGTTTTAAAGTAAGCTTTATCCTTTTTAAAAGAGTTTTAAAGCATGGAAAGCAATCCAAGTTTTGAGATACTATATTAGAGGCAAGAAAAATTTAAAAATCCATACTGGCAAAGTAGTCATGCAAAGGGTCAGCAAGTACTGGAATGACATGAAAAAACAAGGAAGGCACGATATTAAATGTTACTGTAAGAAATAGGATGATGTTCAGGAAGCTGTATTTGAGGTTAAATATCAAGCAAAGCTTTCAGCAAATGAAAGGAATAGTTGAACAGTCTTCTAAAGGAAAAGGTGGAATGAAGCCAACCTTTGGAAACACTTCACATGAATTTTCACATAGTGTAAGAAGGTATATTGCAGGAATTTTTTTTAACTGACGTGGTTATTGCAGTTCAGTAGTTCTGTTATTAAAACATTGTTTTCTTATTCATTAACTGAGAGTTAAGAAAAATAATTGTGTTTTATTAATGAACATAAATTATTTTAATTTTCTAATGTTTTTACAGAACAGTATCACTTTAAAGCTCATTTCAGTGCTGAAGTGTTGCACATGTATGGACTAAAGATGTATTATTTTAGGGTAAGTATGTGATAAAAAGAAAGTCCTATTCTATACAGCATATAAAACAGTCCTATTCTATGCAGGAGGGTAAAGAGCAATGATCTGTGTCTTTATATAACTATGACTAAATCACATTTTTGTGTCTGTCTACAGTCTTGGGGTATAGGTGCTGGCTGTCCAGATGGTCTGACACCTATTTTCATGTCTGCAAGCAGTAAGTCATTTCAGTAAGTTTTGCTCTGTGCATGCTCTTGTTACACTTTGAAATGTTAATCTGCTTACATTTCCAGAGCACATTTCCCACAGAGCAACAGAGTGGAACAGTCCAGAAAACATAACTTTCTCAGAAACCTTTAATAATTAGAGCAGTAACACCACTAGCATGATGATCAAACAGCTCTACTTGGAAATTGTTTGTTCATATCAAGCAGCTAGCGGTCTTGGGAGGCAGGCTAATTGTATGGGTGGTTCTGAGTGCGTCATATCAAAACAGAGAAATCAGAGGGTCGCCCTCTCTCCAAAAAAAGCATAATGGAATGTTAGAGCCACAGATCAAAAGCATGGAATCAACACTGGGACCCTAGATCCAACAGAAAGTGATGTTCACCAAAGCTCTTTATGCAGTACCAAAGAGTACTCTGTGTTGGACTCAAGGGTACTACACGGACCATCGAGTACCACAACATTTAGATGCAGGAGTGAAGGAGCCCCAGGAAGCACACTCATGACCAAGCTTAGCTAGGCTAGCACAGGGCAGGAGATGAAGCTGAGTTGAGAAGGCTCCAGCTAAGCATCCCCAAACACATCTGTGTTGGGATCATCTGTGGAGCACAGAGATCCCACAGTCACAGCTCTCACTTACTAGCTTCCTCCATCATCCACTCTTCCCAGCTGGAAGTTGGATATGCAGCTCATGGCAACCACTGTCTCCTGCTTTGCCATCCCAGCCCACCAGCCAGAATTATTTCAGCAAACCTCCACGTCAGCACCAACCACATCCTGGCAGTTATATCCCACTTTGCCATCATTTCTATACAGTAATTCCTTCAAGGTACATTTCTGTAGAAAATACCAACAAAAATGTTGTGCCCACGTACCCGTGATGCCAACACTTGACCATTGCTTGGTATGAGCCATGACAGGGGCATCCTGCCTGGCCTGCAGCCACGCTCCCAACCATCCTGATGCTGCATGCATCACTAAATCCCAAATTCAGTATGAGAGGAATGATTTTGCTCCTAACACGCCATTTGCCAAAGCTGACACCTTTGTTGAGCAGGACTGAGCATGATTCAGGGAGCCCTGGGCAGTGCCTCCCTGCAGAGCGAGGGATTGCAGAAGAGGCAGCTACTGAGAAGCCTTCAGTGCCCAGCTTCACATGATCTTGAAATATTAGATTTATCAGTACTAAAAATAAAACCATGTGATGCAGACTCATGCACTGGAGAGTCTGTTGTTAATGCCATGAAAACCCGATAGCTGAGACACTGTAACCATAAGCCAGTCATCTAGAGTTAATAATCTTATTTGCATTTATGACCCAGTTAGTTAACGCTATTTTAACAGAAATCATGCCAGCCTTCTTAATCTTTCTAAGATTCTGTTATTATTACTGCATAGGCATATGCACAATTTATTAGGCATTGATACTTTCAAGTAGGGAGGGTTTTTTCCATACCATTTCACTGATTCCAATCAGCAGGTTTGTGTTATGCTTGCCATTTGAAGGCCAAATATCAGCATTTTCCATTAACATTTTGGAATTACCTTATCTTCTGGCAATTAAGCAGAAATTAGTTTCTTTTTTATGCACATATAGCTCTCCTTTCTCAGGAGGATTTGATTTCCACGGTATTTTCAAACATCTAAGTCATGCCTTTGAAATCCGTGTACAACATCATTAATTATTGTTTGGAATATTTTGAATTATCCTAAAATATCATGTCACCTATAAAGAAGCACAGCTCAGAGGATAACTACACCGGCTCCAACTTGAATGTAAGACTGCAGGTACTGTTCCTGGGGAGGTTACTATCAGGTAACATGGCAGGACTACATGAACTGACTGACTGATACCTTGCACATGTCAGAGTCGAATTCATATATAGACAAACATAATTTAATCCAACCAAAATCTCAAGAAAAATGATAAACTGCTCATCACTATGTATTCACATACACATCACATACTCACATGCATATCCATGAAAACCACGAGCACTGGAACTGCACCGACGAGATGTGCTCTTGCAGGCTAACAAAACCAGTAATTTTCTTAGCTTAGGTTTGCTTATTTCCTTTAACAGTTTAACTGAAGACTTCAGGCAAAGACAACAGTTCCTTACATCATGCCTTCCAGTAAGTGTAAGTGAAATGAACTCCAGAACACAAGTGCAGAAAGCTCTCTTGCTTTAGGGCCTTTTTAAGAGACAAAATCTTTTACTCACACATGTAATGCACATATTACCAAAAAAAGGCAACTCAACACCTTCTACCCAAATTTAAAATCACACCAGTTCCTGACCTCATTACATTTCTGGAATCCCATCCCTGAATGCATCTGTTTAGCCACAGATCTTGGCAACTTCAAGAAACGCTGGGAACAACTCTTACCTGGATTACTCTCTTTCAGTGCCTGAAAAGAGACCACACCGCTCTGAATTCACACACCACTCACACAGGGGTGTTCTTTAGCATGTTACTGAGAATCAGAACTAATTTCACACCTTGCATACAACTATCAATGAATTACACCACTAACCTAACAGTTCATGTTAAGAAGGAAGGACAACCAGCAACAGAATATAAAGATATCCCTAGTAGCTAGTCTTAAAAACTCAAGGCTAATACTCCCTTCAGAATTGGTCAACATGGATTATGGCAGCTGTAAATATTTCTGATATCCATTAAAATAACCTTTTTAAAACCTTGTTAAATTCTTCAGCACAGCAACTTACTGCTGTAGTGACTTTCACACTTTAATCACAGATCTGAACGAGAATTTCCTTTCATCAGTTTTGGAATTTGCAACCTTCTGATTTCTTTAAATAGTCACTTACTTCAGTGCTTTAAGAGAAGCAAACAGAAACTTACCCTAATCTACCTTCTCATTACCATTTGCTGGTTTATCCAGTTTTAGCACGCCTCTTCTCTGACTCATCTGCTTTCTAAGGTAAACAGTCACAATTTTCTTCAGTTACTCTCCATGACTGAGATTTCCCCAATTCTTTTTCAGCTTCATCTTGTGTTCCCAGAACTCCCACTAACTCTTGAATGCTATTTTAAGGTGAGACAAGGGCGTTCTTGATATATCGGCTTTTACTTCTGGTAACATTCTCCATGCTGTTCTTTATTACTGTTCCTATTCTTAATGGCTATTCTCAGTGATATGTTTTCAAAATTACCAGGATTTTTTAAATTACTATTGTATTTTTCAAGTCAGCCACATACTGAAAAAGAGCTTGCTATTCTCAGGTCCAGGTCCTTCCTTAATAGAGTTCCCCAAGGGGGTGGTGTAGGACTGACAGCCTCATAGTTCTCCATGCTCAGGGGTCAGACACCATTTATGCAATTCCCAATTCTGCCTTTCAGCAAGGCTAATGGGGCAGGCAAAATGGCACAACAGTGCTGTTTCACGCCTCTAAGAACAGAACAGTCCCACCAGTTTGAAGTGGGGATCTATCAAGGTACCACCGTTAAGAGATCTAACTGGGTAATGTTAAGAACCTTTTGCTTCTATGTTCAATACAAGTTTTGAGTCATCTTAGTCATATACCATGTTTCTTAATAACCATCTGCAAAGGACAACAAACTTTCTAAAAGCTTTCATGATTTGAATCATATGATTTTCTGTATTCCAAAACATCTTTCTCCCCGTCAGTTTGGCATCATTTCCTTCTGTGCCACCCTGATGGCTGCAAGATGTGAATTGTGACCTGTCAGTAATTATTAGTTCAGCTAATTTGCCAATTACCAGTATAAGCTTACTGGGGTGCAATTCTCTAGATGTTTCCTAGAGCCTTCTAACACATTTATAGTTCCAGATTTTTTTTATGTTATTTCTAATAAGACTGTATATATATTTTGTCCAATACCTCAGCCACCTCATACTTGAGCTCTCAATAAATTTGGACACAAATCTGCAGTGACAATTGGTACTAATAAATAATTTAACATTTCTGCAATATTCTGCTTTCTTGAACTGCTCCCTCTGTGCATAGCAATCCACCCAGCAGGCCCATCAGTTGTCTCACCAACTTACAACTTCTCATTCATTTAAAGCACTCTCTGTTACTTGTTTCTTTTTTTCCTTCAGCTGTGTGCTCCACTGCCAGTATTTTGGCCTTCTGGGGTCCATTTTTATGTGCAGTAGGATTACCTTATGGGCTTACTTTGCTTTGAGAGTCTCAGAGCTACACACCTTCTGAAGACAGTGGTTTTCTTCTCCAGGCGAGTTGCACTCAAAAAAGCATCAAGTTACTGGATCCCAGCTGCAGAATCTCAGGGCAGAGGTACTGCCCAGGATCTACTGTGGATGGAAGAATAGTCTCCCCCTTCCCTGCTTCTCTCACTTCTCTCACTTCTACGAGAAAGAATGCTCCTGGCGTTTAAGCCCATGTAAGGGAACACTTGTACTGTAACTTTTTCCCTATTTGTTAGATTTCAAAACACACCAGAAGGTTACAAAGTAATCTCATTTATAGTTTAACACACAAAAGAATTCAAGTATTTTAATGTGGTCTTCAGGAGTAGAATAACAAATATTAACAGTTCAACAGACAAAAACCTGGAAAAGTTTAATATTTTCACACTAAATGTGTACATTTTGGGTCTGAGATGACTTTTGAATGCTTGTGTAAATGAACACTATAGACATTAACTAAGAAACCTAAGACAATAAATGAGATTATTGAGACGGTCTATCTCCTATAGACCTTATCTCCCTTATCCTATAGACCCAGTCTCACCTTCTCATATGAGATGAGGAAAGTTAATAGCTCCACAAGAGATTCAGGCTGAATCACTGTCTTACTCTTTGCCCTACTCATCACATCTACATAGTGTCTATATGTCTGATACTTTAAATATGAAACGTGTCCCCTTGCAGTCTCTAGCAGCCACAGAAGAACGAGTATGTTAAAAATACATGTACCAAAAAATAACCAAACAAAAAACAAACAGAAAACCCCAACAAACACAACCCCAACAAAAAACCCTGCCCATGTTGTTTAATCCTTTTGTTCTTCTCAAGCATTACATGGCTTTACATTCT
Source organism: Corvus brachyrhynchos (assembly GCF_000691975.1). Classification (NCBI taxonomy): domain Eukaryota; kingdom Metazoa; phylum Chordata; class Aves; order Passeriformes; family Corvidae; genus Corvus; species Corvus brachyrhynchos. The sequence continues at coordinate 23,609,439 of NW_008239110.1, read as the reverse complement.
CTGTTACCTCAGCTGAACAGGGGTTTATTAGGCTATGTTGTAACCAGGCCCAAAATAAATAACATTTGACTTGCTTTAACAATACAGGGCATTGGCTTCCCTCACAAGTAACCTGAGTTGACAGGCACAGTATGCAATACTTCTGTTTTCTAAACAACTCTTCAAGTAATTCTTACCGTAGCACTAAACAGAATGAACGGTTCAGCTGTGACACAAGAAATGCATGAAATGGCACAACTTGATGCATATTTTGAACAAAAAGTCGTCACTGTTGAATAGTGCCAGTGCAGCGCTTAGGATCTACACAAACCCTCACAAGAGAGAACTCTTCCAAGTGTCATTCTTTGTGGGAGACTCAGAAAGAGCTGCTGTATAAATGTTCTTCAGTGGGCAAAATTCCCATTTCAGCTGCTTGTTCCCACACCTGGTTCCCATCTTACTGTTCCTTCATTTGTGCCAATGCAGTTGTGTCAGTGGCCACACAGCACACCAGATCGCAGAAAGATTCTCTCACAACTATTATGCTGTTGCTGAACTACAGTGCAGGAAAATAAACTTCTGTAACAAGCTGTGATTCCACAAGGCTGTCCATGGAACTGCATCCACGCCCCTTTGACAGCATGGCAGTGACAGAAGCAGCCTGCCCGTGCAGTAGAGCACATTCATTTGGTGGCAGTGGCCTCTTGTGCCCAACATTGCTCAACTTCTACACTGAGTTTCACATGTCTTGTTAAACCCCAGAGCTGAAGACAGGCTAAGTCCTACAGAGCTCCAAAACCTGGGTGCCTTCTGAGGGAGCTGTCGGCACCTGTGGCCCCAGCCAAGACGAAGCCTGCTGCTGGCGTACGGCCCAGGCTGGAGCACCAAGAACTGGAGAACAAAACCTGAGGAGTCTGTGGTTTGTTTTTACAACACCTGAACACAGAGGTCATCTCTGGCCACCAAAGGCTATTCAAAGCAGCAGGAGGACATAAGTTAAAAGAGAATGATCTGCTCTTCTCATCATGAGGCTGATGCATGCCTCAAGACTGTGCTTTGCTTCCTAACTATAATCTGAGAAAATATTCAGATCATGAGTGAGACTGGTGAATTTTGGGGGATTTTAGCACTTCTATTTTGGGTGCAAAATTATTGGCATCTTGCCCCAAACTGGCATCACAGCCAAAAACAGAATTCATGATTGAAAGGTTTATTTTTCTTTCTTCCACAGTACTCTTTCTATCTCCCACACTCACTATAAATAATGCACAACTCTCATGTGAAGCGAATTAAAGAAGGTTGAAGGCCAGAAATATATATACTCCACAAACAGGTCCTAAAAAACCCTTTCTTTTTGGGCAGCTATGTGATCAAGGCTAACTTAACCTCTCTCCATGTACCCAAAATCTAGAAGATACGATAATTCATCCACAGTAAAGAGATTTTCTTCCCAACTGTTTTTTTTGTGAGCTAAATCCACGCTGTTCTAAGACTCAAGCTGTGCATACTCTCACTATTCAACAAAGCTCTCATTTGAGACTCATCCCTGCTCATACAGCCCAAGCATTTGAAGTCTACATAATACTTTTAGCCATTTTTGGTCTCAGAGTCCAAAACCTGACTCTCTGGATGTAGGATTTAAGTAATTCTCATTTTTATCATGATCCAGCAAAATAAGAACCAAGCTCCAGAAATAAAATTGACAAACCCCACTTTTTTTAATCTTAAAGCGCTTCTATTTAGCATACAGTCACTACTCTAAGGACACGGCAATGCTATTCTTACAAACAGAAAGGAAGATTAAAAGGCTCCCACAGACCACAGACTAAGATTACTTCATTAACCTTCTCGATTTTTAAAATTCCCTTGCTAAATAAAATCCAATGCAGTTAAATCATCTTTTCTAATTACATTCTCTATTCCTGAAGCATACACTAACTACATTTTGGTGTCCACTTTATATCACCACTGCATGATATTAACCACAATTTACAGTACTGTATTTTGTTCACTGGTCAAGGTATTTCATGTCTGATAATGGCAGACATTGGAGGTACTTATTCTAGGACAGAAATTCTCAACTTGGGAATCATGAAGAGCATTCAGGAACTACAGCCACAGTCTTCTGAAAACAGATGAGAGGAGCAGATCCCCAAAAAAATTTTTCTAATGAGAGGGCAGTGTAGAAAGAAGACTATTCTACAGTACTGGACTGAAAAATCTGGAGTGGCTTAAGGGACAATTTTCAACCTGCAATGCACAAGGGAAATATTATGACAACAGATAAGTATGATAAAAGCAAGGACATCGACTTGCCAGGGAGTTTTTAAAGACTCCTAAGCATAACCGCAGGCACACTGTAAGAAAGGGGTCCAGCCCCAGAGCCAGGCTTGTAAGAAACAATTGTGTCATATGGCACAAAGGCAAGAGCTCTCTAAAGGTAATGCTACACTACATGGAAATGCAACATAAAATACATATTTACTTATGTCCTGGGTTGCAGTGTATTCTATTACCATCCTCATGAGCTCTTGAAACCAGGTGGGGCAGTGTTTCCTTGCCTCCTCCCCCTGGACTATCTTTCTGTTAATGGCCCATCAATGCCCTGCCGCCTGACTCAGAGATAACTCCCTCCGGACTATCTTCTGTTAATGAGCCTAATCAACACTTGGCCTCATGACTCATTACCCCATTGTGAGATGCTCCACCCAGAGGGAGGAACCAAGCATTCCATCCTGGATATAATCTGAGACTCTGAACACCAGAGACAACCTTTCCACTGGATTTCCAGAAGACAGGAGCTACATAGCCACGACTGGACCCTCTGAGGAAGAGCAGACCCTTTCTACAGGATCACTGTGTCAACAGAACCACATCCACCACTTCAGGAGGACGGCAGCCACCATCTTATTGGACTGCTACCATCACTCTGATTAACAGGGTGTCAGGTTGTATCCTGACTCTGTCAGTTTAACCCAGTGTTTTCTGCCTTTATTTTTTTGATTTCCCTATTAAATTGTTATTCTGACTTGGTGCCTCCCACTGGTTTGTTTTCAAACTAGTACAACTTAATATATTTTCAGTATAATGGTTTGTGAAAGTTTCTTTTCCCTGAAAAAGAAATTCAGCATCTGTACCTTTTCACACAAATTTGAGACAAAAGAATGTCAAAATACTTTTATCCAAGTTTGGCTTCTGTTACCTTACAGGGACAGGTTACTGAGGAAGAGCTAGGACAGAAACAACTAAAGAAAGAGGTTAAAAGAAATACCACAGTTGAGAAAGATACCAGCCTCTGAAGTTCACGAGCATCTGGTTCTTCAAAACCAGCTGAATTGGGCTTGTTCCGGAAAAGAACATCTAAGCACTTTAATCTGCTCTTGTACCAACTTCCCAGAAGGGTTCAGAGGCTTGTTTGAGGCCCAAAGTTGCAGAAGCTTCTGGAAGCAAAGCAGCAGCACAGATACCGGGCTGCAGAGCCAGTCTACCATCTGCTGGCTTCCAGCCGGGCTCACTCTCATGAACAGAGAATCATAGAATCTTAGAGTGGTTTGGAGATTGGAAGAGACCTTGAAGACCCATCTAGTTCCAACCCCCTGCCGTGGGCAGGGACACCTTGCACTAGACCAGCTTTCTGAGAGCGCCATCCAACCTGGCCTTGAACATTTGCAGGGATGGGGCATCCACAGCTTCTCTGGACAACCTGTTCCAGTGCCTCACCACCCTCACAGTAAAGAATTTCTTCCAAATATCTAATCTAAACTACCCGCTTCCAGTTTACAGCCATTCTCCCTTGTCCTATCACTACATGCCCTTGTAAAAGTCACTAAACTTCAAGAACAAAAGCAATCAAAAAGAGCAGGAAAGAATGAAAGACTCTAATCTAACAGAAGAAGTGGTGTTACTGCAAGAGCTTAACAGAACTAGCTCTGCACTTTCCTCAGCCAACTACCTTCTGAGCCTGACTACTTTCAGACTCCTGTGGGTGCAGCAATGCACTGATTGCTACTTCAAAAACTAGTAGTAAATGAGACATTTTCTTGATCTCTATGTCACATATGATATCATCTCCTCTAACAGTTAGACATACCAAAAGCTTTCTGACCTGAGCATGTTCGTCAATGACAACTTTGACAGAATGGCAAGGGTTGGAAATATTTGTAAGAATCATATTAAATATAGCACATAAACCACTGAAAGGCAATTGCTTCTCAATGTTAGATACCTATGACATTGACAGAGATTCTCAGTTGAATTCAAATCCAAATTCATACATACAGATACACACCACAAATCAGCATCTGAATCATCTGCAGTACATCACTGGGGTGCCTTCTCTGCTCGAAGAGAGCAGCAAGTAGTAAGAAGAGCAAGAATAAACAGGAAATAAAAAAGCTCTCTTGTTCAAAGATGGGCAGCTGCACAGAGTTCTTAAAACATTCATGTAACAATGTATGACAATAAATGTGCTATTCTACATTTTCCCCCTTCCTAGTCCTGTCTCTCACCCTTCCATGCTCCTGTGGCACTGCCTGATCCTGCAGCCCAAAGATCACAGCACATGCAGCACTATCACAACAGCTACAAAATGAGTACTCGGTGCCGGGGTCCAAGTTGCTCACAATTACTTAATAAAGCCAGATTCTTTAAAATGATTTCATATAAACTAGGTGTCATTAGGGAGGTCTTGTATGTCTTTGAAATGACTCCCTACGAAGTCTGAGTCAGTCCAGCCTGCAGACACAAATGCATCCAGTTTTGGCCGAGTAGTGAGTCTGGATAATAAGACAGAAAGCTGTTCCTGTTACACCATACCTATTATCCCCAGCAGTTCCTTTCTTTCTTCTCAATTTCTGTCCTAATACAGTCACACAATGGTCCAAAGAGAAAAAGGAAACAGTCACCAGTCAGACAGAAAGAAACTGTCATTAATAGCACAACCAGCACTTCTCAGCTCTTGCATGAACAGTGGCATTTGTGGAGCTCGACGGCCTCTACAGAGGGTGGTTAGAAATCATTATCCCCAAATTATTGATGGGGAAAATAAAGCAGATTATGGTGAATTAGCTAGTCCAAGATCATACAGCCTGTGAGTGGCCAGTTTGGGATTAAACCTGTGCATCTGGAGTCCCAAACCACTAGCATCTCCAACAGGGTGGCAGGTTCCTACATTAACTATACAGTGAGAATAAGGAGGATCTGACACTGCTGAAGGGTAACAGAGGGCAAATGCTGACCTTTAAATAGCACCAAGTGGATCAAGTGGATAAAGTGGTCATAATTCTGCTGGTATTTTCAGGTTGTTCTGTGTCTCACTGGATCAAAAGAACTACCTAAATTCTTCCATTTTTTAACACTAAATGCTAGTGGCCTGCTCTACCCCACATCCCCACCTCTGCACAGTGCTGGGAGATTTTACTGACAACAGAGACTCATGAATGCAGGGCTTATGGCAATGGCAGACCATGGTGTTTCAACACTCTTTTCCTTTTCATACCATGCTTAAATTTCCTTAGCCCCTTTCAATCCAGACGGAGCTTGGATCCCATCCTGTTTCTTCCTCACTACCAAATCCTTGTCCAACCTCATTCTTGTCTCCCTTCCTCTGCTTCCTCATGTCCTTGTGAAGAACCATTCCTCAACCATTTCCTCTATTTCTCCCGACAGTTCCCACTCCCAGTCTCCTCGATGGGCTTTCCATTCCGAACCCTGCTTCAGCTATGCCGTTCCTCACCTTCCAGTCTCCTTTCCCAGACAAATTCACTTGTCCTCTCCCACCACAGCTCTTCCTCCTGAATTCTGCTCTCCCCTCCCAACCATTCCTGCCTCCACATTATACATATCACTTTCATTTCACCTGCTCTCGGTTTTCCTATTTCCACCTTGAGCTTGGTTGTTTCAATGCAGAAGCAGCTGAAGCAGAAACAGTCCAACCCCATCCCTGGAGCATCACATACCATTGCACCGAGCCACTTCATGGGATGGATGCATGTGCAATTTGACCATCACAGGAAAAGATTTAACTGCTAAAATTTAAATTATTTCCCTCAGATTTCAAGGAGTTATCAACTGGTCTAAAAGCAGACCTGGGGAATACAGAGACAGAAACCCTTATTCCTTGATACAGAGGTAACAGAATTATTCAAAGAAAAAAGAAGTATCATCTTGAAACTAGACAAACAAGTAATAAACATTTCATTCCAAGTGGTCCCAGCTGACAAACCTGTAGGCACTGTAAAACAGCCTCCTAACAAGAAGTGTCAGACCACCTCAGTAACATGCAAGCCTTTAAACTAAGAGAGTATTTTGCTGCTTTACTCAGGATATTAAGATAAAATTCCCCTCCCAGCAAAATCTATGCTGTCAGCTCAACCTGTACTTACTCCAAGGAGCAGCAGAGGACATGTCTGCTGCACCCACTCCTCTCTGTGATTCATGCACTATACCTAACAACTTCCTGTCTGCTTTGCTCCTGAAATACATCCTCTGCACAGAAAATTCACAATATGGATTTTCCAAGCTAAATGCAACCATACCAAAGCAGATCTCTCTGTATTATATCCAGTGAAGTTTCCATAGGGTTATCTGGTTTATTCACTGTTACTGTACAACTATTTGTCTTTAGACAGATTAATTTTAAAGCTGCATAACAATAAATGCTTCTGAAATTAAAATTACTTTGCTTTGCTTTCCCGACAGCTTAACAACTACAACCTGAGAAGAAGAGGCAAGGACCCTGTTTTCTGGCAAAAATTTGGTGGAGAGAAAGAAACAATTTTGAAAAAAATCAGTATAATGCTCCCAGTGCAGGTTAAGTATTCCATGCAGTTACATCACCTATTGTATTCTTTTTCTAGGCTCT
>NW_008239110.1:23568553-23602257 GCF_000691975.1 Corvus brachyrhynchos | reverse complement strand
TGTAAGTCATCTAAAAGCAAATGAGATGGAAAAAAAAAATATTGCCTGGATTTGTTCATATATATGCAAAGATGTTTGATTTCACTTCAATTAAACTTTTTTCTATCATGAATAATCCATTTAACTAATCAACATGTGACTTACTCTAAGGAACAGCTCATTCGATGTAAAATTAAATATAAAATGAGAGCAAAAAGTAATTAAAGGAGGACATTATTCAGCTGTTGATTTATTCTTTGCTTTTTGCATAACTATTAAGTAACTTCCAGCATTTGATGGTTGTAGATCAAAAACTAAAGCTATGCCAAATAGAGTTCTCAATTTACCAGTTCAGTGCAAGTGAATTACTTTTAAAGACAGTATTTCAGAGGGGTCTTTCTGGTGTTAAATTACAGGCTGTGTTTTGCTCTCAGAAACTCTCAGAAACAAAAATTATGTACAAAAAAAAAGATACATGGATGAAGTTAGAAGAGGGGCTTGGGATTGACACCATGTAAATTGAAACAATGCTGGATTCTTCTTTTCCAAAACCAAGCATATAACCATATCATGCTTTTTTTGTCTGAGCTACTGAGGCATTGGAGGTCATTCATCCAACAGTATGCCTAAAAAACTAAACAAACAAATCCAGCAATCATTCAAGTGAAGAGTTGTTTTCTTCAGATACCAAAAATACCCTCAGCAATGCTGCCATGACTAATAAGACAGTGCACTGGGGTTACTGTAGGACAGCCTACAATCAAATTCAAAGAGGAGAAACCTTGCTGACCTGCAGAGGTCCTGCCTGACTTCCAGGATTACTGTTAGGAACACAGAATACCTCCTAAGGGAACAGCAAGAACAGCAGCTGCTTTCCTTCACCAACACCCACTCTCTTCACACCGATTTTGAGCAAAAGAGCAAAGGCACATTGAGCAAAGGTTCATCACTACAAGGCATGCTCCTATTTTCCATCAAGCCAGCACCAAATGACAAGACAAATACAGGGAGCATATCAAAACATAAACATATACTGCAGCCATCCAAACACCTAAGAAACATCAGGAGATGGGACTTCTCTAAAGCTTGCTAAAGATAAACAATAGATGTAAAAAGCATTTCAGTCAGAATGGTTACAACAAACTCTATTCTATTTTAAAGTCTATTTTAAAATCTCACCATCTTAACTTTAAAGAGCTGTTCACACTGCAGTTTCACTGAATGATCCCATCAACGGCTAATTCTACCCCTGAAGAATTACAGATCTATGCATGACACTTCACATTTCCATTGTGCATTTATAGCTCAGGGTGGCAATACATTTTTCAGGCCTTTTTTCTTCCCCAATTATTATAATGGTTTCTTGAAAGAAGGAATTATAATTAGCTCTACAAAAGTTAAGGCAATGGCAAATCAAAAGATTTGTACAAGATTAAAAATAGTAACATGAGAATTACTCCCTTCCAAGTGCAAAGGGCAAACCTGCTGAATTCAATCATGTAGCTGTGCAAAGATTTTTCATGCAATGTCACATATAAGGCCCCTGGAAACCAACTTTGGCTTTCTAACAGTCTTCAGTCCATAAGATAAAACCTGGCACCCTTAATTACAAAAGCTTACTATAGGAAAGTGCATGACCCACTGCTCTGGCCATGTGCTAGTACAGTCAGAAATGACTCATCATTATATTAGAAAAGGTCCAAAGTCACAGACTGAGAAACTAAGCCTACAATGGGATTGCAACTTTTCATTGCCATCACATGAGAAGCAAAAAACTCAGATCTATGATTTTCAAGAAAAGGAGCAAGGAAAAGAAGGTGAACAGTTTCAAGGAAGGGGGGAAAAAAAAAAAAAGACAGTAATCTCAAGCAGTTTTCTACCCCAAAGTGGTCTATAGAGAGTCACATGTAGATTAATTCAAGAGTCAGCAATATATACTTCAGTCTTGGTTTATGTAACTGTAAGAAGGTGCTGAACTGAATGCTCATGAGGTCTATAGCATGAAAAGGGACTATACAGAGATTTTTCTGCTTCCTTAGCAGATGAGAACCATGGTTTTCCTCTTCATTGAATTAACATTTTAGTAACAGTTTAATCAAGTAGAGAAAATCATCTACCAAAAAGGCAGCCTACTGCCTTACAGGAAATCTAGCCAAAGAGATCCTTATATTTCAAAGAACTGACCCTATTTAACAGATCAGATGGCATCTATAACTGAATAAACTATGGATCAGTAATTTTTACACAAGTGTAAGAATGAGAGAGAAGGAAAAGAAGATTTAACTACAAATGAAACACCATCAAACAGCAAAAAATGGTTGGGGTCTAGCAGTTTTTATTTATCCTTAACCCTCTTCCACTTCTACATCTAAGACCAGAGATTTCCTTGTGAAACATCTCCTCAAACATGGGGCCATCAATTTCTAGAAACCTGTAAGCTATTCCATAAAGGCTAGGAGGAATGCCCTGACTTAACCTAACAGGCAGATAATTGTTTCATTTTCTTTTACATTTTTCTGTGTCCATGGGATACATTATACATCATACTGTATAATGAGAACTTTATAAATAAAACCACTTTTTGTTTTACCTTAACCTGACTTAAGGTGAATTTCAAGGCAATTTAAAGGAATGCCTGGGAAGGGAGGTAGCAGACCTATATTTCAACACATTTTCCAGGGTATTCCAGGAAGGTGGCTCAAAGCATGGGCCACTGCAAACCTCCTCACTGGCAAACATGATTAGGGATGTAAATATAGCATTCAAAATACTTGGGAAAACATTTTCATGTCCAAAGAGTGTAACAGGCAATGCATCTTTATATTAACAATAAAAGCACATAAATTCTGAGAAAGAGTGAGTCATTCCTCAGTCCATTACTTGAAGACCAAACAGATTAATCTGGATTTATGACAGTTCTTGTTCCAGCTGTAAAGTATAACCCTGATACTACAACATAAACTGATATTAATTTAAAATTCAAGTTCCTACAGCATGTGTATTTTCCTCACCTTTATTCATCTATTTAACATCTGTGACCTCTTTTATCGGTGTACGTCTCTCCCACTTCTGTACTCCCGCCTCTCCTTTCTCTACATTTTGATTCTTGCAATGATTTCAGTGGTTTAGCTGCTTTTCAGCACTATATGATTAACTACAAAATAATTTCTTTTTGTTATCTGTGCCTATTTGAAAGATCCAAAATAGCAACCACAGTCAAAGCTGATAAACGGACCAGATGGATAGCAGTCCCTTTGCCAGGCTCTGGCTGAATGACCGATGGAGCATGAACCACATGGTGGGATGTGGACATGGAGGTCTCTGCTGAGCACAGCCCAGGAGCACAACCTCAGAGCTATAAAACTCTCTGGAATCAGCTGCTTACAAACACACTTTCAGGAAGTTTATGAAGTAAAATAAGGACAAATAAGAACTGCAGTCCTTTTGTTTTCACTGTCTTATTCCATTATTCAGAAGTAATCATCCTAGGCTCCAGCCCCATTTCTACAGGTTGGTGGGTGTATTTATCTGTATCTTCCATATGACACAGTGTACTGTTCATATTGATATCTGGCTTTCTGGGTTGGCAAGCAAGGAAGAACAATATATGAGAGAGAACTAAAGCTTTACAGACTAGGAACGGGATGAACAAATTGAGCTTACATCTGTCTCCAGGGCAGGCTTTGCTCTCTGCAGTTGTTCTCCTTCAGTTTTTAGAAGAAATCCTGAACATTAAATCTCAGAAATACTACCTGCAATCCCATTCGGAAAGTGAGGTTGGAGAGCTGAGGACAAGTGGAAGAGCAGTGTCTTGTGGCTGAAAGAAGAGCTCTACTATTCCCCATACTTTTGTCTCCTTCTTGAAACCAAGGCCACTTCTGCCTTTGGCTGCTAAAGGCTAGGAGCCTTGTGTTCAAACTTAAGTTAGCACAAAACTGTATCAAATTTAGAAGATAAATTTTATTCAAATAAAATAAAATCTCTGCATCTAATTTTTTTTTCATTCAGTAAATTCTGTTATTGCATCATTTTTAAAAGTGGATTGCCCATGGTAGCTAATAAAGACCAGTTTGCTACATACTCCTTTCTTCCAGTAACTGCCAAAACATTCAGTTGGGCCAATGAAAAGTTACCTTCAGCATCCAGATTTTGCAAATTCAAGCACTTTAAAAAAGATGTATTTTTCTTAGCATTTGAAAAATGTAGCTTTCAAACAGTAACCACCATTTCAACTGTAAAGATGCTGAAGTTCATGTAATTTTCTTTTACAGGCTTATTACAGTTAGGCACACATTCATGGAAGGTGCTCTCTCAAGCCTGATTGCAAGTCCGAGTCAACTGTCTTAATCAACTGGCCCTTGAGGATTAATATTATTTAAGTGTCCAAGTACTAAAAATCAAAAGAGATGAAAAGAGTGAAGAAACACCACTGGTGACCTGGAGAAAATGTATGAAGAAATGCATCCAGGGAAAAGGCATTCCTATATGGGAAATTAGTTTAAAGACATACAGGCAGGTGCAAAGTGGAAGAGCGACAGACAATAAACAAACAAGATAGAATGTAACATCGTCGTGGTTTAACCCCAACCAGCCACCAAGCCCCAGGCAGCTGCTTGCTCACTCCCCTACCAGCGGGATCAGGGGGAGAACCAGAAGGGTAAAAGGTAGAAAACTTGTGGGTTAAGATAAAGATAATTTAATAGGGAACGCAAAAACAATGCACACAAGTGCAGAGCAGGGCCCCATCACGCATAACAGCAACTTGGGAAGACAAACGCCATCACTTCAACCATCCCCTCTTTCCTTCTTCTTCCCCCCACTCTGTATACTGAGCACAATATTGTATGGTCTGGAATATCCCTTTGGCCAGTTTGGGTCACATGCTCCAGCTGTGTCTCCTCACAAACTCCCTTGCACCCCCAACCTCCTTGCCCGTGTGGCAGTATGAAAAGCAGAAAAGACCTTGGCTCTGTGTAAGCCCTGTTCTGTAACAACAGAAGTATCTCTATATTATCAACTCTGTTCAACACAAGTCCAAAACACAGCCCCATACTAGGTCCTGCAAAGAAAATTAACTCTACTGCAGCTGAAACCAGCAAAAACATGTACAAAGATGTAAAATTTCTCTGTTTCAGAGGTCTTTTTACCATTTTTATCCATGAAGCCATATTACAGAACTAATTGAACTCTAAAGAATTATAATAGAAACCTATTAGAAGAACAAACTTTTCAAGCAGAGAATTCAGTCAGATTGCCAATATTACAGTTAAAATAAACAAATTTAGACCCTGTATTATCAAGATAAAAGTACAGTCAATGAGGTGAATAGATGATGACTTCATAGGCTTGAATTTCACATACCACCCTGCCAAGAAAACCAATGTATCTCCAGCATCTCTTCCATCTAATGACGTAGGGGCAATCCTAACCCAAAATGTCTGTCCATGGAAAAGCACTGTTTATAGTTGGTAAGTGCATCATACCAACACCAGTATTTGTGTAAATGTGTCTAATCTCACACACCTGGGCACTGTGCAGGCACTGACATATAAAGCACGCTTTCTACTTAGAGCTCTGTCCATGAGGAATCATGGTCAGTAGGTCTTCGTGGCCATGCAGTTATACAAACAAGTCTCAGGTTTACCCTCCAAATTCATAATTGCAATGGAATTGCAATATATATATATATTTTGTTAAGATTGTCCTTTCATCTCAATTAAAAATAACATCCAGTCAGAAATATCTGCTTAGGAAGGGACACTGTGAAACCTGATAAATATTACATGTTAGTTACTCGGTGTCCCAGTTCTGACATCCAATGCCCCAGGGGGTATATCTTTCTTTTTTTTTTTTTTATTATTCATAAAATCTTCAAGAAAGTACTGAATCACCTCTACCTAAACAGGGTGTGGTGAATTCTTTCCATTTCAGAGGGAAATTTTCCATGTGATATTGAAAAGGCAGCTAGCCAGGGAATACAGCACCATTTGTTACTCTTTTTATCCTATTTAGAGGTTCTCAATAAACTGCTCTTTTTAACCCAAGTCCTGGCCACAAGGCCATTTGATTTCGTTAGGAATAAATGGAATGCTATATATAAACTGCTTCATCTGTTTTTCTAAAGAGGTCTGCCTGTGGCTACCCTGGAAGCGGACACAGTGAATGCCATCAGCAAAAGAGATTAAAGTATCCCACATGACAGCTTGAGAGGCAGTGCTTCAGAAAAATAATTTAAGGATGACAAGATTATTGCACAGGCCTGCTGCAGCCTTATTACTTTTTCAAAGGCTTTATGTAAAGGGTTTATGGCATTAAAAAAAATATTACTGCACACATTATAAATAAATGACACCTCTACATATGCAAACATTATAAATTCCTACAGTTCTGTGTAGTATTACAGTAATAAAAATGAAAACATATTCCTAGTCACTAGTACTAAAACTGACTAAAGCCCACGGAGTTACATGGTTGTACCTGGGTCCCAGTTGTAGCCCTTTCTGACATTAGGAAAATAAAAGGTCATGAATAAAGGCAGCAGAACTGGCAATTGTCCATCTGATTTCTGTGATTGAATAGAATAACAAAAGCACCATTAAATGAAAATAAACATGACTAATTACTCTAGCTCAGTACTGCACTTAAACCCAAACATAAACTGTGTTTACTGTAGTAAGACTGAAGTATATGCTCAAATGCTTCCATGGAGTGTGGATCATAAAACTTGGCTCTTTCATCTCGCTTCCTGTCCCACAGTCAATGTCCTGTGCCACATGCTGTGCTATTTGGACTCAGGGAAGTTGTGGAGTCACAATTCTTGGAGATGCTCAAAATCTGACTGGACACAGTACTGGTCTGCCCCAGCTGACACTGTTTTGGGCACAGGGGTTGGACTAGACAATCTCCAGAGGTCCCTTGAAACTTGATTATTCTGTGATTCTGTATAGTTACATACAAACTTGAGTAAACTCAGGAGAACGAGGCTTTATCCCATTCAAATATTGGTGTTGGAGTGGAAGAGCTTTTTTCAGAAATACAAATCAGACACAAAGGAAACCATGGCCATTCTGCCCCATTACAAGCATACACATAACTACATGTTTCATGTTCATGCACACAAATATGAAGGGGTTTCATTCTGGCTTTTCTTGGGGGGTGGGGGTGGTGTTCATTGTTAAAATATCCCATGCATTTCTATATCAGAACTGCCAACCCTTCTATGCCATTATAAAAGATATATCCATATATGAACACCACACACTTAAAAGATCTGAAAAGGGGAGATATTTTTTCCTTCAGTGTATAAAACTCTTCATTATTTATTTCTGATAGGCTGCAGACAAATACAAGCTGGACAATATTCCAGAAAAAATATCCTTTTTTGTTAAATGTTTTATGGAATTTCTGCTTTTCATGAAAGTTTGGAAGAGCACAAATTACCTGGTTCTCCAGTGCAATCAATAAGTAAATGAAGGACAAACAGGATTATGTATCTCCAAGAATTTTCTTAAATATGGAATACTTCAGGATATACACCAAAAAATAGCAATAATCTGCTTTCTTCTCTCCTACATTACCTTCAAAAGTAAGGTCCAACTCAGGTCAACAGCTTCCTCAGAAAAAGCCTAATTATAGAGCAGCCTTTAACATGACAATGTTACTAAATTCCCTAATGTACGTGTCTGTAGAAGCATACTGTAATTTTAGCCATTTTGTGAGACAAGATGACAAAGCACCATCTACTTTTCCTCCTTTTTCTTCCAATTCCTGATTAGGAAGCCAAAGAAGCAGAAGCACATTTCTGATGTCATGCTGCCCTAACCTTTTTTCCTCTCCTCACATCCATGTCAGTCACATAACACCAGTGAGTGCATCCTGTACCCATCACATGTATTATTCAGGAGGTGTTATCAAATCGTGTGCATGCCAGTGTCAATCCTGTGACTTCAGTGTCTCTGCATGTTCCACACTAACAATGTACCCACACAGAAATGCCCTAATACAGTTATATTCCACATTCTCAATTTAACATTTTAAAGCCGAGACAGCTAAATCTCAATGGAAATCTCAGAAAATACAGATTTTTCAAACCTTTGCTGCAAGATGAAACTATATTGTTCCTAGTCAGATCCTTAGGGTTCATTATGGCCCCATAGACCTGAATGACACTGCTGAGCCCATCTACCTGTAGGCTGTGCCAGAAAGGAACTGTTCCTGTCCTGCCTTTTCTCCTAGCACTCGCATAGCCCTTACTTCAGGGGCTAAGCTGGCAGGAAAGTGAAAAATAAATAAAGCAATTAAAAAAAAAAAAGAGAAAATAATTGGTGGTGGAAGAGGAGCCTGCTTTTTGCCAGTAACGAGACACTAAATTGGCAGCACTGTACAGGAGACTGTATCCTGTCTCATAGTCATGATTGTCATCATCACTCTTGACTACGTCTCTTCATCAGGCCTCGGAATTACACCACCAAGAATAAAAATACTAAAGCCTTATAGAACTATGTATCTACCTTTTAAACTTAATTTTCCTGAAAACATTTTCTAACCCATTACTGAATCCTAAGTGTATGTTCTATTTTGCAATAGTTTGTCCTCGAGCTTTTTATTTCAACATCCACATACACTAACAAAGATCCATCACCAGTTAAATTCTGGCAAGAAAATCAGTAGGAGGAGATGTGTAACAGTGATGATAATTACCAGGTCAAACTACAGCTGATCTATCAAGCTCCTAAAAACAGATAATCCATGTCTAACCTCACGAATACAATAATTGAAAGATGCCCCAAAATCTAGAGTATAGACAATATGACTGAATGTTGACAATCGTCCCTTCTAACCTCAAAGGCCTGTGCATCCCTGGCCAAGGAACAACCTGAAAGAAAATACAAGCTCAGAGTTCCTGTCCCATGACTTCAAGGCCCTCCAGAGGGAGAGGAGAAGTTGTGATGAAGACAGTCCTGGCACAGCTCATGTCCCAGCAATCTTTGTGACCAGCAAGCCTCGACTGTCAGTGGCCCTGCAGAGACAGCTGCCCCAGTCACTCTGTTGCCCAAATGTGACTGCCAGGGGAACATAAGGTACCAGCCGAAAGGTACTGCTCCTGCTGCCATCCTGCCTCCCAGGCTTTCCAGAAGGGAAAAGGAAAGAAAAAGAATTAAAAAGCACCTCAACACTTGTTCATTAAGGCAGTGCTAAAACAACCATTTTGATCACCTTTCACTTGAATGAAACCACTGATTGGTATGTGGCAAATTCCAGTCATGGACAATCTGGCACCAATTCTTCAATTTCAAAACCTTTAAGCACCTGCTAATTTACCTGATCAACTCCTCTATTACATTAGGTTTGTACCTAAGCTGATCAACTCCTCTATTACATTAGGTTTTTACCTAACCAAGGATGTTATCAATAACATTCTTGTCACACCCATTCCCTAGCTAGTCTTAGGCTACTCATCCTGTCTTTTGATTACTTACTAGCATTACTATTTCTACAGATGTTCTGGAGACATTTAAAAAAAAGACAACTATGGCCATGATGTGCCAACATTTTCTAAGCTGCCCTTACATAACCCCAGCTCCTCTTGCAGTCAGAGTCTGCACATGACCCAACACTTTCAGCATTTTTTAATAAAAGCTATCCCTCTTTGCTACTTCATCACAGAATTGAGATGGGAAGGCATCTCTGGAGATCACCTTGTCCCTGTTCAGAGCAGGATCAGCTGGAGTCCCTGCTCCAGCTCAGGGCTGTATCCAGTCAGGTTTTGAGTAGCTGCAAGAATGGAGACTCCGCTGCCTCTGTGGGGAACATCCTCCACCATCTGATCACCCAAGTGACAATGGAAATACAAAATTGTGCTGCAGTATTGAGAGGGCTAACTTAATAGTGAGGAGGAACAGTAGGCACTGATGGCAGAATTATTAAACAGCAGTAGGTGGATATGCGCATTAAAGGTGTTATTCCAAGCCTTGATGGACTCCAAATACTCTGCACGCACTGTGCTGCTTTTTATGTCACGCACTTCATCCTGCAAACAGTTCCGTGTATTTTGGCGTTGAGCCTCCAAAGTCTCAGTGAAATAAAAGCTACACGTTGTTTCCAGAAGCTAATTATCCTTCTGCTTATCTTTTTATTGTCAGCATCACTCCTAAACTATTTTACAAAATCTTTACATACTACAGAAAAGCACAGTATAGAAAAATGTTGAAGTATATCCAGCCTTTCCCCCAAACCATGTTTATTTGTTACCCTTCTGAACAGTAGACATTAACTAGTTTCTATTCTCAGTTCTAAATTTGGAAGGCAGGGAAAAATATAAATATATTTGTTTTTACCTTTGCTGCTGCTCATCATTATGCTGAGGCATATTGCTATTTGCCGGGAGGTAAAAGATGAAATTAAGTGGGGAACAAGTCACACAAATGGAAGAGATAACGGATTGTGAAGTGCACTAGCCAAACAAAAATCAAATATAGCATGCTTTCTTCCTTCAAGACAATTATTTTCAGATGACCTTTCTCAATTTTATACCAAGTGCTACAGACCAATAACCATGAAACTTAAAGAGATCAGCAAAACATTAGGGCTGTGCAAAAAAGCATGTCCAGAGACTGACTACTGCAAGTAGTGCACGGGATGCTATAAAAAAATTCTATTAATTAGACAGATTAAGTGTGGTTAAGCAAAAAAAGCAAGACTGTGGCTAAGCAAAAAATATTTGCATTATTATTTATTAGCTTAAACTTGACTGCAAGTTTAAGCTAATAAATAATAATGCAAATACTAGGAAATGCCAACTCTTACAAACTTCTTGTCATTTGTCTAATTACATATTTTCAGTCTTCTGTTTTGTAAGACAAAATAGCCCAGTGCATCCAAAAATTATTGCAAATAATCTCTCTCTCAACATTAGGAACATTTAAGAACATTAGATTCAACTTATAAAAGTTACATAATTTTAGGGGAAAAAATTGCTAAACTGAAAGAATGCAACATTTCCTGGCTGTGGAAAAAGCTGCCTTTGGAACAGCAGGACTGCGCGCACGCGCACCTTCTCCCGGCTGCTGTGCCCACAGGCACCAAAGCGTGCCTGTCCAACAGGGCATAAAGCATCCAGAGGCACACCACTGCACCCATCAAAGTCACTCTGGAGCCATGACCTATTGACTCTTCTCTCTTTGCCTGCACCACGCAAAATGCATCCTGGTGAGAGCAAAGGACCCAAAGAACAAAACCGATGAAATGGGCGTATCTCTGCAAGCAGACAGTCATAGCACGTATGAAGAAGAAGAACTGAGGAAAACTAATAGCTCTAATTCTAACATTACTTCTCAATTTCTTGATTTCATATGCTTCCCTTTTTTCAAATAAGCAGTTCTGTTTTCCTTCAATTTTGTTTCCTGATTTTTTCCTGCTACAGAAAGATACAGAACTGTTCTTTCATGACATGATGAGCAACCATGACAGTAGACCTGATTCTATATAATTATAGGTATGGACAGAATGCCACGTAAAGTCCACACAGCCATGTGTGTAAACTTACTTAGGTACATTTCCATGACACCAAATCTCTAAATGACAACTCCAGTACAGCCTGGAAGTGCATGGCATCAGGACACAGTCGAGAGAGCCTAAGCTGCAGATAACTGAACACAGCCATAGAGCTACCATGAGATTCAAATATGCAAATAACTATTTGCAAGTTTGGCTGAAATCTTAGTTCTAAAGGGTCTCTTTTCCTTTTCCTTTCTTTTATTTCCCTGCTTTCTTTCCCTCAATTTTATGCAGAAAAAACCCCTGTAGCCAAGTTAGGGAAAAAAAACGCCTTCCACAAAATAATTCCATTCATTTGGGTAATGTTTATTCCCAGGTAATCAGCAAGGTATAGTTACTAAAATGCAGGCATCTACCACTTGATTTTCTAGGCACTGAAACTTTCTAGCAAATATAAGTCTTTATATGATTAAAGTCATGGAGGATCACTAGCCTCAGCAATCGTAGATACAGAGCTTTGCTCTCCCAAGGCATTCAGCTTGACTTTTTCAAGTATAGATTTTTTTTTTCAGATAATCCCCACCATGTACATCATGATTTAGCCACACAGCACTAACCTGTGTGCATCTGTCTGCATCAATTTCAAGAATCCCTTACTCTTCCATATTAACAGATCTTAAGGATCAAATTCAGGAACAAAGACAGTACATTTACATACAAATGAGCAGTATTCTAATCCAGTAGCTTCATTCTCTGACTTCTCTGGATAATTCAGATGCTATTTTTATTTCTGCAGCAGATTATCTCTCTCTTTCAAATAAGAGGATATGTTGAAGGTCTGCCCAGGTGCTTCTCTAACAGATTTTATCCACCAGACAACTTATATTTTAGCTCAGCTGGAGATTGTGTCTTTAAAAGTAAGAAATTAGGCTAGTAATGAAGTGAGACAAAATCTGAATTGCAAATTTATGAACTGAGATTATAAAATGGGCTAATAATCAGAAAATAAAATATTTACTAACATGTTTTGTTTCAGCAAGGACTAAAAATAGTATTTCAAGATTTGTCTCTAACAACACAGTTGGAGAGGGGGAGAGAGCATTTATATCTTAAAAAACAAATTTATAGTTTTGATCTTTCTGATACTGCAGAAATACCGACTACCATTTTTATACGTTGTAAGGCTTTCCAAGTAAACAAAAAATCCAATCACAGTTACACATGAATAATATCATATATGCCAACATCTGCAAGTGCAACACTTGCACAAAATGCAGAGCTCAGCGGTAAGCCTAGATATAAATCACATTAAGAACAGGTTACTAAAATGCTGAAAATCTTGCTTTATATCATTCCTGTGTCCCAAGGGATCTCAGTGTAAGAATCTCTCACATACTCTAAAAGCTTCCTGAAATCTCATGCATCATTCAAAAATTCTGCCTATTTATCTGTTTAAGGATTAATGGCTATGTCATCTTCCCCCACTCTTTCTAAATTAACAGGGACTGATGACTTTCGCTCTGTAGCAGAAAATTCCATTAAGAACCACGCTGCAGAGGGATGGCCACATCCCAGTGCACCTGAAGGAATAGTGATGCAATCTAGCTTCAGGAGAGATGACAGTCCCTTCCTTTCAAAACAATCACCATCCTCCATAGGGAAGAAAAAATGCCACATGGAAAGGCTTTGCTAATCAACATGTAAGGCTTTCTCTTTGTTTTCTGGCTATAAACTTGGGGGAAAAAAACTCATAGAAAATATGGATTTCTACATGTTTTAATTAGTCAACCTGATCTGAACTGGAATACACTTATTCACAGGCACAACTTTGACCACTAAAGCACATCACAGAAGACTACTAGTTCATACAGTTTCAATTTCTCAGTTTAGAAGAAAGCCAAATACATGAAACTTAACATTAACTCCAGAACTCTTCATGTTTGGGGGATACTCTCCTTAATGTCAGGCTGTACTGTTCCCAGTATTTAAAACATTTTTGTAGATTCTCCTAAATTAATTGTGCACATTCTAAACATGACTTTCATTTTAATGAGGGCCTGCACTGGGAATATATGGTTGAAAAATTAACTCCCTCATAAATTCAACTTTCGTTCTGTTGAGTTCATATGATAACAATTTCCTGATTAAAGCCTTCATCAGTCTGTGGGGACTTATACTAAGTACCAACCTAAAGAGCTCTCTTACTTATTGTGAGGTTTATAAATAGGGAATGGAACTTATTATTTCTGCCACTACTTATGATAGTGCTCTAAGGCTTCAACTAAGACAAGGATCCCACAGTGCTAGATTTTGTGCAAATACGCTACAATGAAGTGTCCCAGAAGTTTAAAATCTACATATGAATAAAAGGATTCAACAAGGGAATTAACATTACTCATGCTTTATAAAGGGAAAATCAAACCAGAAAAAGATTAAGTGACTGACCAAAACAGTCACTTACCAAAGACTGTACAGTTGGAGCTGGTGCCAAATCATCAGCTATTGCTTACTGAAACACTGTCATCCTCCTCAGCAGGCTTTTATAGATAATGCTGAGAACTCATGGTCACTCACTACACAGGGAGAAGCTTTCTTGGCCATAAAGGAGCAACCTTTCAAGGTGCCTAAATGAACCCAAACCTTTTATCTACACATAAACCCAGAAGTGAATGGAAAGAGCAGAAACAATTCACTGCAAGGAAATGACTGAGAAAATGTCACCCCTAACCCCCAAAACAGTAAGATTGAAACTGGAAAAAGCAAAGCCTTTCCATTCCCTATATAAGCCAGACCTGCTTGGCTGAACTGACACTAAAGATGCAGCTCAGATGACAGCACCTAAATCAAAAGGAGCTTATTCTGAACTTTATGTTTACCACAGCCATCAAATAACTGACACCTAATGTGTTTCTCATTTTAATTTTAGGAGAGCTCCTCAGCCAATGGTTTTGCTGCCAAATCTCAGAAACAATGACACTGGTCCTAAGACAACAACTAAGACAATGGACAGGAGCCTCATCTATCCTACGATTACATGGGCTTAAATTCACAATTCTACTATTTCCCTTGGTAATTTAGTTTACTGGATAACTGCTCTTGCATTTTTAGTGCATGCACCCTTAATTTGCTAGGCTGCAGCAACATAGGTTCATTATTTCTTCTACCCTGAACAGCCAGAGCAATCAAGATACCAACTCCTATAAAATTGCTTTCCATACACAGCCTTCCTTCAGCTCCTTTCCTACTTCCCTCTAAAATATGTGATGGTTTTGTGTTTCTCTTTCCTCCTCAAATGGCATTCAGAACTAAACCCAAAGCCATGTTAAAACCCAATCATTGCCTCATAAAATCCACATGATGAGCTTTACAGGTTAATCTTTGCAGTGCACAAGACTGAAGAGCCCACAAACTGCTAAGCACAACCCAAAGAGAGAATCAGTGAACAGCTCATACACACAATAATCTGAATAAGTAAAATGGACAGCAACCTCAGAAAAAGAAGAAATGGCACTAATTCCTCTACAAAATTAATTTTGTAGGGGCTCAGGCAGCTCATCTGACCCTCCCCAGAGCTAATGAGCACTAGGTCTGGTGCAGAAAAACTGGTGCAAGTGCAACTGCCTTCTTGCCCCTTAAGATAACTCTGCTCTTGTGTAAAAGCCTGTGCAAACACTCACCACACTGCAGCATTTAGGGAATGCAGCACCAGCCCAGGAACTGGCTCCAGAAAAGAGATCACTGCAAGTATCTTCAAAGCAAGGTCAATTATGAGATCAAAGCCTATTCTGGTCCTGTATTATTATTATCATCATCATTACATTATAATTACATAATATATGATATATAGTGCATATAATGTATGTTATATTATGCATATGTCATATCTTACATATTGCCATATTTTTATTACTCATTATAAAATTATTATTATAGTTGATTACTAACAATGCAATTCTAATTCTTCAACACCTACTCAGGTTGATTCTTCACCACTAGCCTGTAATTATAAATTTATGCCTCTTTAAGTATAATACGGGGTAGAAACACAATTGGTTTTGTATTTTTCAGCACCTTTCAGTTTGATATGTGAAATGGGCATGGTTCTTCATAGCTGCAAAACTCCTGACATAAATTTCCGTGCTATGTGCTACAACTCTCCTAACTTTTAAACCTTGTTAACAAGCCTCTTACTGCAGGCCAGTCAGGGATTTGAACATTAATTTTTAAACAATTTTCCAGGGATTACTATCACAGACAACTGGCAGTGACAAACATTTAACATAGGTTGGTACTTCTCCTCCATAGGCTTTTTGAAGTCTTTTTACTTTTGAGCA
The DNA here is from genome assembly GCF_000691975.1 of Corvus brachyrhynchos. Lineage (NCBI taxonomy): Eukaryota > Metazoa > Chordata > Aves > Passeriformes > Corvidae > Corvus > Corvus brachyrhynchos. The sequence continues at coordinate 23,586,448 of NW_008239110.1, read as the reverse complement.
CCATTATAACAAGTGATGATGGTTTTGGAGCCTTCCACAGTAAATGCAAGCAGGCTAGGTATTCTGCTGTATGAAAGAGAGGAAATCCCACTATATGGTTGTGTAATTAAAGATTTGTTCATGAAGCCTGTGCATAAAGTAGAAACTTGTGTCACAGTCAAATTTAATTCAGGAATTTTGTGACATTTGGGCACTCGGTGTTTCATCTGCCATAGTGTTCTTTCACACTTTTTAAAATATACTGTACCCACTCATTTCAACACTAGAACAGGTGCAACGTGCCAAGCAACAGCCTAGTACAATCCTATTTTAGGTAAAATGAAAGCATTTAATGAGTGAGAAGCTGGTTTAGCAGCATAGATGCTTTCAACTGCAATACACCAAACCATTTGGGCACTGGACTTTCCTCACAGAATAAAAGATAACCAAGACACAAAAAAAGGCAGCTCATTCCAGAGCTGCTTCTTCTGTAGTAATATAATTAGTGACAACTACCATCTGTCATTAATATGCTGTAAGCAATAAAATATTACAAAAAATATAGCAATGTTTCTTTTCTTACTAGCTCATCCTCCTGAAAAAAATCCTAATATACAACAATTATTACACATAATAATTTTTAAGGCTATGTATCTTTTCACAAATACATTATTTATTGTGAAGATAAAACCATGACTGATTCTTTTGTAATCAGAAGAGAATTTGAATTGCTTTCATTGAGCATCTGGAGAGCTGACATACCTCCTATGCCTCTGAAGCCAATTCTCGTGTCATGCTTGGGCACTGTATGTCAAGAAAAGTAAAAAAAAAATAATGTAATTCTTTTATCCATGGCAACTGTCACTGTACAGACAGCGCAGAAGTGGCCAGTTTAGCATAGCCCAAAAGGAGGCATGGACAGCTAACCTGATTTACAGAACTATTAAGCAGCCTTCAATCCGAGTGGCTTCACTGATGTGGCTGCAGTTTTCCTAAGAGGCAAATTTGGCTCTTTTTCCCAAAGTCTGCCTGCCCGGGACTGCAGGAGCTGGAACTGCTACAGAGCTGCAGTCTCAGTGCAGCGTTCAGCTTGGCTGTCATTCTTCTGCTTGAATATGAACCAGTCGTGACAGGCTCTGAAGTAAGCCCCAGCCTATAGCAAGACTGAAAAAGATAAAAGAACCACAACCAATCCATAAGAGATAGCGATAGAAATGCATAGAAATACTATCAAGTTAACACCCCAAAATTAATAACTTACTTTACACTATTAAAATGCATGTTACTATTGTTCCCCTAAAGGCAGAAGAGAAATCAAGATTAAGGAGGATGACCAAAACGAAATAGATTTTCACCAAGCTCCTCACAAATGAGCGCTGTGTTTAGATTTAGTAATTTACTGTCTTCCTTTAGAAATTGCCCTAAAGCCTAAAAATATTGTAGGTCACAATCTCTATACCTGTTCTAAGCTAAAAAAATAGGCAACGTATAAAACAAACCAACCGATTCATGCAAACATGTACTTCTAAGAACAGCTATTATGCAGACAAGTTTTTTTCTTTTTCATAACCCAACTTGAATGCATTAATTTTCTATAAACTTCAGATAATTTAGGTGATTTTCCCACTATGTTTAAAAGGTGTAACTCAGCTGCATTGCACTTGTATTTTGATCTCTCGACAGTCCATATACAAGTTGAAAAAGGCAGCATGTGTTGAGACATCTTCTCACACAAAGGATTGATTTTGGGGCACTTTTGGTAGCAATTCAGCAATCACATGAAACACTACTTCAATTTCCCTTTGTTCAGAGGAAAAGACTGAAATAACTGATTTCATGAAATATCTCCAGTCTCTCATTAGAACAGTAACAGACACCTAAAAAGACTTCTGACAGTATGAAGAAGACAATACTGGGAGTGGAGCATCTGGTTATCTCTGCGCACAGTTACAAGCAGGCTGCCTTCAGGTCCCAGTAACTCCTACCAATTAAGCTGTATCAAACAGCCCTCTGCACTTCTCTTGACAGCTGCATGTGAGAGAGTTAGTACTTCAGTAGTACGTTGAAGCAATTACAGATTATCAATGATGTTGCCACTAAATACTTTCTTAGAGGTAAGAAAAAAAATATTGCAAGGACTTACAATTTTCATTGTCTCAATTAAATAGAAACTTGCAACATCTGAGACAAAAGGAGTGGATTTTTTTTACTGCAAGAGAAAATTTTTATCTGATACAACTTGTGTGATCAATTTCCAAGTTACTGAATTATGCGGTGAACTTGGTATTACAGTTTGTGACCTACTGGTGGCCAAATTTGATGATGCATTGTCCCGTTTCTTCGGGTTCCTACCCCTTTGAAGAGTTTAATTCTTGTAATTCATGATGTAAACGCTGACATGAGGATTAAAAGAACTCATCATCATTGCTTGCACTGGCACACTAACAGTACTAGTACCAAATTAAATTTTTTATGTAAATGACAACCTGCAGAGTACATCTACATTCTTTCTCCAGGAGATTCACACAAGCTTACTGACTTTGCAGCTTTCAATCTCTTTTCCTTTTTTCAACAATTTCTCTAATGTTTGCCAAAAAACAGAGTTGCTTATTTGTTTGTTTCCTACTGCACTCCTAGAAAAGAACATTCAAAAGCAGAGTTCTACAAATAATGAGAGAATTGAACAGTGCTGGCCATCACAGATCTTTCAAGAAAATTAAAATCACCTAAAATTAAGCCTATTAACCACCAAACAGCTTGACTGCCTAACTAGAAAATACTACATGTTCAAGCCACCAACCAATTTAAAAAAAAAAAAATTAAAAAAAAACCCTAACTTTTGAAACAACTCAGCAGAAGCTTCCCAAGACATGGAAAACATGAGGACCAAAAAATGATCATATGAAAAACAAGCTTCTCTCCAGTGAACTAAAAAAGTAAAGCATTATAAATAGATCGTAACAAAAATAGTATCTGCCTATAAAAAGAAACATGCAGTCCCAGCCTTGAACACATCTATTTACTCACTACTGGAAATTCCTGGAAGACATCTGTTGAAAAGAAAGACTGTTTCCTGCTCTGGTTCAAACACTACTTCTCAATACCATCAAATGGGAGGAGGGACAAAGAGAACAGGGGTCTTGCAGGATATTTTCTTTTTCATTATTACTGGAGTGAGCGCTTCTGCTTTAATCTCCTCTCTTCCTCTGCTCTGTTCTCCCATCTCATTTCTTTCACCACACTCAAAACCCTGCTGCCATTGCACAGCAGCCAGAGACAGCATCAAATATGCACCCCCAGCAAGACAAAATATTTAACTACATGGTGCTTGCTACCCGACTTCTAAAGTGAAGTTCCTGCTGTGAATAGCTTCTGCTAAATGGACATTATTATTATCACAAAGTATTTTTTCCAAGCAAACATATGTCAGACTCCTCAGAAACATTTCTTTTTTTCCACTGACTGAAGCAATTTAATCCCAACTGACTAGTTTCACTTGCAATTAACTTTTTGAATCTTTTCCATTTATGAACCAGTACAGAATCTGTAATTGGATAGTTCAACTTTTAAAAACTGTAGACAGCACCTTTTCCCATAAATGCTGAAATCCAAATAGGCCAACTAAATAGTAACCAAGATGTTGCTTAACCCAATGTTCCTTTTTTTTCCCCCCGATATTAAGACGACCTCCTGTTTCCATGGCATTTTCTTTCTTTCAAAGAGACCTACAAAGGCAAAGTCTGGTTTTTCAGACAGCAAAAAGCAATATTCTTTTCATAAACTTAACCATTCTTTCTTATTGAAGTATTATTTCAAGTTGCTCCATAAAAATCAAATTTACCTTGTAGCATGCAGCAAGAGAGTGAGCTGAATTGCAGATGGATTTGCATCTATCAGTTACAGTTATATGGAGAGGAAATATGAGAAGCAAAATCCAGTATCTTGAAAAACAATAACTTTTATATCAAAGCAAAGATGCAATCTAAATTTTATTAAACTCCACAGTCACAGAAGACTCAAGTGTTATGTAAATCTCTGATATGGAGAATGAAACACAATACATTTGATTACTGCTGTGTCACATATCAGGGAACTAAGATAGCATTTCATATTAGGTGTGCTTTTTTTTTTAAGTAATAAAAAGATACTTTTGCCATTCAGAAAAAAAAAGTAAATAAACACTAAAATTTAGATTTAGACATTGGGAAACAAGGTGAAGCTTTGAATACTCTCAGAAAAAGGAAAAAAACGAAGAAAAATATGAATGCATCCCTTACAGAAACTAGCATCACAAAGAGTCATTAAGTGATTCTGAGAAAAATGAGCTTTATTCCCAGCTAAGCCATCTATCCCAAGCAGCATAAGATGTAGATACGAAGTTAAAGGGAAATCACAGGGAGAGTGGAACTGGAGCACAAATTAATGCAAGTAAATAAATTAGGACTAGTGGTCCAAAGATACAACAACACTGTGCACTTCCACAGCTTCTTTCACATTCAAAACAATAAAAATGTGAACAAAAAAATACTGTACCATTTTAAAAAGTTGTAATTCATCTCAAGCTACAATGACAATTACTAATGCAAGTCATAGAATGAAGTTCAAAGAAGCAGACACAAAATTTCCTTCGACTGGAAGCTACTTCTCTGCTTTCCAAGCCAAACCTCATAGAAAATGCAGTAAGGTCAGCCAATTAGCTTGTATTTGTCTTGGATCACACATACTATTCTAGGTCTTTGAAAGTAGGCTTTCCCCTCTACAGTCCTCTCCAAAGGGCTTTACCTTGTCTAACTTTGCATGCCTGCAACATTTCTGTCTCTCAGTAAACCTTCAATCAATATTTTTTCATAACCCTTATCAAAAGCAAATAACAGTTCAGACTGAAGGACTGATTGTAAAGAGTATTTCTTCCTAAAGTGAGTCATCTTAAAATGCCAGTGCTTCACATTTTAGTGTCAATATCCATCATAACTTTAGACCAAGCACTGATGCCAATGGATTTACACACGAAGCCCTGCCAAATAATCAGATTTGGACAGCAATTAATCTCTCCATTAATTTTGCATTTCTACTTTAAAAAAATAATTTCTCAAACAAAAGGCTTTAGATCTCACCCAAGAATACATTAGTAAGCATCCCAGTGAGTCAAACACTGAATACTCAGTGCTGCTAACAAGGCGCAGCAAGGTTGTTTCTGAACATTATACTCCATAATAAGATGTTTAATCAACAGTGCCATGCAAAACCTCTATTCTGCAGCTAGAGAACATAAAGCCCCAAATTCACACTGGTCTGAAGCTTCCCTTTTGGCCCTGTTTATCACTGAAATAGTTTTACACATTTATTTGGATGGAAAGCTCATTTTAGTATCGAGAGGTGAATGTATCTTTTTACAAGCATCCACTATGTTGGCTGAGCATTTTATATGCAAATAGCAACAAAATGTTCCTTTTTATAATTAAAGGACTTTTTTGCAGAATCACAGCACAGTGGAGGATGGAAGGGACCTCTGGAGGTCAGCTGGCCCAAGCCCAAGTTCAAGCAGAGTCACACCCAGAGTTGGCTGCCCAGGACCATGTTCAGGTGGCTTTCAAGTATTTCCAAGTAAACAACCTCTCTGAGCAACCTGTCCCAGAGCTCAGTCACCCTCCCAGTAAAATAGCATTTCCTGATGTTTACGCAGACAAAAACCAAAAATTAAAAAATCAGAATTTACAAGGACTCAAGGGACAATAAAAATAAGTGCCTATGACATTTTAAAGAACATTTTAAGTAATAATTATGCTGTGAGAACTTAATCTATGTTAATGTCTGCATTCCCTTGCAAAATTTCTCTTTTTCCATTTCCCAATACAATGACTCTTTATGGACTTTATCCCTTTAACTACTATTGTGTCCTAGTTTTTTTCTGTTCTTTCCAAATCTTTATCTTCTGGCAATTTTGTTCCTTTGTACACTTGCTCTAGTTTGTAGGTGCCTGTGTCCTTCACCTACTCTTTGCATTGTCATATCTTCTCAAGGAAACATGCTCATTATGTTGCATCATTTCCATATATTTACTTTACTACATTCAACAACACAGGTATTAGACATTTAATGTCTTCCTCGCTAAAACTTTTAAAAGAACTTTAAAAAATGCTCACCATTTTCAAGGAGGACAAATGTTACTGAATTAAGTAGCTGAGATCAGAGTATGCACTGTACGCAGCAGGATCAAAGCCAGGAAAGTAGACACCTGTAGTAAGACCCACAAGTCTTTCCCTCAATGCATGAAACCTTTCTGAGAAAGGCAATCACAAAAACCAGTCACCAGAAAACAGATCAATACTTCAGTACATCAGTATTACCATGAACCAAGCCTAACAAAATAATTCATACCTATTATCCAGTCAAGAGTGATAAATCAAGTATACTGCCTACATGCACAAATTTTTAATGCTCACATTTTAAAACAAATAAAGATTATCTTATTTCTCATGACAAAAGTAAAAGATACAGATCATTGATTATATGACAACATTAAATACATAAAGGCAACAGATGCCAGAAAGAAGAATCTCCCAACATTTCAAACACACGTATTTCCATTAACTCAGTAGGTGAAGAGCTGCTCTGAATTGACAACTGTATAACAAAAAAACCCTGATCTTCTAGCCAGCAGGTAAGTGACTTTGCTTTAGCTTCAAGGCTTGATGCCACTTAATAAGATTTCTCCAAGGGATATAGGATGGATCTCCTGAGCACAGGCACACATCTCAACACAAAACCCAGTAAGAATTCAGGTCCCTGGAGGAATGAGGGCTCACAGCCTGCGTCCTACTTGTTTTGTGCTCTCCTACCATAACTCTACTACGTGGAAAAGTGGCCTCTGTTCCTCTGTTGGCTTCCCTGCAGACACTTCAGAGCATGAGCAAAGGTAAACTGTGACAGCAGCTTTCCTGTCTCTTCACCCCTCATATGAAGCCCCCACGCACTGAGCAGCTCAGGATGACCCCATGGGCAGGCCAGAGCTGCAAAGGTAGCTGGTGCCCCAGAGAGGACATGGTACATGAATGCTGCACATCTCCAAGAGAGACACATGGCTTGCAGGGGGAAGAAAAAAAAGAAAAGAAAAGAAAAAGAAAAAAAATATATTTAGTGCAAGCCTCTTACATGGCATGTGAAGATGCGGTCACAGCCAAGCAAGCCAGCTGTTCTCTGCAGCAGTCTCGTCAAATCAAGCTCCCTTTACCCCCATGAGCAAACAGATCTCACTTTCAGGTCCCATCTGTACATACAAGACTCCACGTCTGCCAATGTGATTTTGACAGTCTGACTGCCATAGCTTTTGAAGCTGCTCAACTTCTTCTATCTGCCTGTGTGCATGCTGAATGCAGCCATCCTTCACGCTGAAAAAAAAATAAATACGTATCATCATTCATCGCCACTGTTTTGATAAATAGTACATGGAACAATGAAGCAGGAATTGTACTGGGAGCCCATGTCAGGTCCTCTATCCGTCACCAGTTACAATATTCCCCAGTAGGCTTTCTTTCAAAGAAACACATCAGCCCTAACTATAACAAGTGGCAACTGTCATTATTACACTGGCCTTCATTAGCAACTGCAAGGAGGTGGGGCAGAAGGAGAAAACAGAAACCAGCATTATGTCCTTGTATGGGTTTTCATTTCTACTACGTGTGGTTGTTGTTCCTCTAGTCTCAAAACGCATATACATCAACTTCAAGACACTCAGAACAGGGGAAGAAACCAGATGATTCAGGTACATTAGATGTATGGGTACATTAGATTCTGTATGAGCAACAGACTAGCACAATTCAAATCAGGAAAATAAATTACTGGAGCGACATTTTCCAGTGCAGAAGAAAAAAAGATCATTGAACGAAATCAGAAGTATGGATATTCAAAAACAAAAGAAATACTTTTTCCACACAACCCACAGGTAAATTGTACAATTCACTATACAGGATGGGTCAAAATTTTACACTGATGCAAAGCAGTACGGCAAATTCACAAAAGAAAGTCATAAGGACACAAATTCACAGAAGTCATAAGAACCAGGCCCATGTACCTGGCCCAGAGAGCTCCTGAGCTGCAGACTCCTGAATCTGTATCAGAAAAGCATAATTATGAGCTTACTGGTGCTTAAACTCTTTTTTGTGTGTTGATTACCAGTCACAGCCAGAGACAGGACACCATGCCATCTGGATGTTTGATCTGATACTCTATGGATGCTTTTAACCACTGTGGATAAAGCCTTTAACATGTAAAACTTCATGCTGTCCTGTCTCAAGTGAGTGACAATTAATTCTACTATTAATTCTATTTTAGGATTAACTCTAAATTAATTCTAAAAATTGCCAGAGCCAACACCAACTTTTTTTTCCTCTCTCTCTCTGCCTCTGGCAAAACCTGCTCCGTATTTCTTTTTCAGTCCTGTTTTCAAAAGGTCAATATTTGAAGTTTTAACTATCTTTTTTTTCCTCATCACATTGAAAGTTCAATCGTATAATAAAGTTAAAATTCTGTCAAGGAATATTTTTAGAACACTAAGCAGTGTATCTATAAGCAAGCTAATATAACAACACAGGCAGCTTAACATACTTCTGTTTCTATAACATGACAGCATAGAGCCTTAGCAGACCAAATGCCTCAAATCACAATTGCAATGAACACCTGAAGACCTTAATGAACACCTGGAACTCATTAAATTGTCTTAACACCATAAAGTTCAGGCAGAAACCTCTGGCCCAAACAATTAAGCAGTGGGAGCCTAAATAGCACAACAGAAAGTAAGACTGAGCCATTTCAGAAAAACAGATGGGGTTTGCAGCAGATGGAATTAAGACAAGGAGTCAGATGAGCCAGACAAAGTAGCACTAAGAACCAGGTAAAGCTGAAGAGTTTAATTTCAAAATGAGAAATACTGTGAAAAGCAAAATTCAAGTATGGTTAATGACAGAATTTAAAAAGGAAGAAAAAATTATTACACTTTTCAAAGAGCACCTTCTCAGAAAGTTCAGAAGATTGTTTTATCACAACCATAAAACCAGTACTACAGACTTCTGGAAGTCTGACAGTATACCACCAGTGAAGACCATGAATTGAGAAGTGCTAAACAGCAGATTATGTACAAGGGTGTAAAGCAGACCACTTCTTTCATCACACTCCTTTCACCTGCACCACTGAATATCTGGGCATAGAGTCGATCTGTGGATCCATTCAAAGCTACAATGAAGAGGATGCTTCACACAGGTATGCCAAGTTTGGGCTGACAAAGACAACTGCAGTGTCCAAGAAAGCTTCAACAGAGTCAGAGCTTTGCTTGATACAACACAAATTATCGCTCTGCATTTTATTTTTTTAACTATTTCAATTAATGTATGTTTTAAATGAAAACAGCCATTCTGTTTTTAACTTACAAACACCAAACACAGGTTAGTAAGGAGAACTGAAATCTGCAATGTCTCCCTACTTTATAAACCTTCAGCCATACTGTATATAACAACCCTTGGATACTGGTCATAAACCAGCAGGTTTACAATTCTCCAATTTATACAAGATTCTGTAGGTAAGAATTTGTGGCATCTTTCCAATCACCTGCAGATTGCCTTTGGTTACACTCTTAAGACAGGACAGTAATAATTGAAATCTTTCACTTAGAAGACAATTATACATGCAGCCCTGATCCCAATGTATAGGGAATGCCACATAGAAGCCACCCCAGCACTGGCAGTAGGGATTGCACCAGGACTGGCAACAGGTGAGTACAAAACCTGAAAGGCTGAAAAAATTCTTGCAGCTGTCACATTTTTGCATATCCACTCTAACTGGTATCTGATTATCCTTCAGAATAGTCAACTTCTAGCTTTTCACGAGCACTGATTTCACATAAAGGGCTTCAAAAGGAATAAAAGAAGAAGAGGCAAAACACGGTAACTTAATTATTAATATATATTTTAATGAAAAAGGGTGACGCTGTAAGGGGGCAGGAAGACAAAATTACAGAAATGCTTCTTGAAAAAAAGCAGCAGTAAAATTAAAGATGATGATGACAATGGTTATTGTTATTATTATTGCTACTATCATCATCATCATCATCATTTATTTGTACCATTTAAACAGAGATCTAAAAAGGACATGTGGAAAAAACCCCCATCGATAATGCCACCACGAAGTGCCAGCCATGCAAAGCGGAAACCAACCACAGGTTGCCAGAAGGTATAACAAAGGCACAACATGATGTTCAGGGTGTGTTTGTTTTGAAATTTAAAACTGAGAACATGGGTGGACCCTTCCAAAGTACTAAGTCACATTATAGACTCTTCTTCTGCCCTCAGTAATTTAGCCTGTTTGCAGACAATAATTTGGCACAGGTGAAGGATTACAGTTCTGATAACAAACATGGAAGCAACACAGATCTCATTTAAATGATCTTATAGCAAGTAAGGTCCATTTGTGGAGAAATCAGCCAAAATCAGGATGTTTTAGATAAGCCCTTGTGATTGACTTCCATTTGCCTATAGCATTCTGATGGCTCCAAAAGGCTTTCCTTGGGAAAGAGAGCAAGAAAATATCACCCAGGCAAGTAACATCCAAAACCTCAAAAACACGCATCTTTTTACACTTTTGGGCTTCATCCTACAAAACAGTAGAATACTTGAGTATTCTGTGCTTAGTGGGTGAACAAGGGCCCTAATATGCCAATTCCAAGCAAAGCAAGCAAACTTGCATTTCAGGAAAGCAGCTTTCTTACTTGTATCAGCATTGCCATCTCCTTTCTTGCAGCTGGTCAGCCATGGGCAGGTTGAAAGGGCCAGGCAAAACCAAACTGCAGTCTGTATGTAAGCAAGGCACCCTGCCTGCTCTGGATCAGATCCAGGCCCAGGATGCCCCGCTCCTGTATAACAACTCACATTTTTTGTGTTAAAATTTCAGCATGCACTTCTTTTCTTGCCCCTTTTCTGCAAGACTTGTTTATTTCAACTGAGCTATTTTTGTCTTATTTTGCATCCCCTCCCTATGCTCTTTTATCTGCTACCCATGTTTTTTCCATTCCTTTCAGTAACTGGGAACTAATCCCTTTGTGGGTGGTTTGCACAAGGACAAGCCCAACAGACCTCCTGCCTGACTTTTATGTATTTATTTATTTATTTTTAATCTTGCCTGGCTATGTATTTTATTTGGAAGCTTTATGTAGAGATTTCCTTTCAGTGTTTTAATTCAAGCCAGAGACCTTAATAGGAAACTTAATAAATTATCTAAAATAAATAACAATGACATTCAAATGGTTTCACACCACACATGGGCAAGAACAGTGTTGTTGCAATGAAGCATTTCAGTGATAAACGAATTCACAGGCCCAGACAGACAAGAGGTAAACATCTAAAGGCGCCATTATCTAACATCTTTCATCTGAAAGGACCCTGGAGCACTTTGTTACACAGCTTTATTTATAAAAGGGAGATCATAAAATAGATTAATATTCTAAAATATCCAGCATTCTATTTCTATTAGAGTTTGTCATATACTTTTAAGTTTTAACAGCTTTTTGCTGTCAGCTGGTTTGGCATCCTTGTGACTGAGAGATCCTGCCTCCATCTTTTCTGCTCTGTAGCTTGACTTGGTCACTTACTGCTGGGATCCTTCACTGAAAAAAAGCCCTGCAGAATGGGGGAAGCAGAGAGCTTCTGCTCCAACTCAGCTTCAGGGATAGCCTGGCTCCAGGGGCAGATCAGCTCCAGCTATCTACAACACAGAGTGCTACCACTGCAGATCTACAGTAGCTCTTGCACCTCCGGAAGGCGTAACAATTTAACATCACTGGTGCTAACAACACAAAGGAGACAAGCAGCCAGACCTCATTCCTTAGCAGGGCTGTGACAAAGCTCCACATACAGACCACCAGCAAAGCACGGTCATGAGCACATTCTACAGCTGCTGCTCAGGTAACTTCCACGGGAGGGACAAACACAACCCACTGGTACAAGGTACCTGTTTATTTTTATTGGTTCTGGAAAGGACAACACAGTAGTGGCCCCACACAAAGTGCAGTCATGTGGCAGAGGAGAAGCCAAAGCACCCAATTTCCTCTTAACACCTGAATAAGATATTGGTTCATCTGGGTAGAACGTTGGCCAACACTGGTCTGTATACACTGCACTTCTCTTCATCACCTCTGAGAAATGTGGTATCAAATGCCAGGCTGATCCCTTGGAAAGACACCACTGCTTCCAGAACAATGACAAAATGACAGCAAATTTCAAAAGAGCAACCAGAGTTATTAGCTTGCTAATAACCACCCAAAAATGAATACAAATTGGTGAGCAGCCTTCCATCAAACAATTTTGTGATTGTCGTGACTAGAGCTACTCCAAAAATTTTCAGCTGATCAAAAATCCTCAAAACAAGCCTCTTATCTTCAACTCAGACTATTACTGGCTCACAGAAATAGAAATCTGTGCCTTCAATTTTATATGAAGTGTTTTCAAGGCTCCCCTCCTTACTTATCCCAAATAGTGAATGAAGAAAGCATCAGACTATTTTCTTTACGTAGAAATACAAAGATGAAGAGTGAGCAAAATGGCTTTTGAAAACTTGTTTTTTTAAATGAAAATACAGTTCAGTGAAAAGTTCAAATACTTTCAACTTGTAAAAAACACCCAAAAACCCAGAACAAATAGAAAGTTGTTGCTCTAAACAGATTAGATGAAAATTTTACAGAACCTAAGATGTTCCACTAAAAGCAGTGTCATCCTCACGAATATTTAAAAAATAATAACCCATTTTCTCTATTAGGGAAAATTTCAATTTCACAAGAATAGTAGCTAAATCTACACCGACAGAAGTTACCCATGAGTGCCACAGCACAATGTGATGGAACTGTCACTGCAAAAGAACACTTGTAAAAATAATTTGGAAAGTCAGCCATCATCACATTGGACAGAGAACCCAAAAAGCATTCTCTGCAACAGCCTGGAAGTAGAAAAATGATTTTAAAAGACATTTTACCCTCTTTTTAAAGCCTCCTGTACAGTTCATGCACCTTCCACAGGTTATTTTACGGGCCTCTGCCTCATTCTGGCATTGTAAGGACTTGAAAATGCAGCTTTAAGGTTGATTTATTTAACAGCAGCAACTGTTTACTGAATGAATTTGCTCCCATGTGTATTCAAAACTCACTTCCAATGACATCCAAGATAAAAAGTTAACACCTCAAAGTTAGCACAGTAGAGAGAAAGGTAAAATATTTATTGTTTCTCTCACAACAAAAGGAATAACTTTACTCATAAATGCAACAGTATGTTCCATTAAAGACATGTAAACCTGTTTGAAATACCATGCTCAACACATGATCTAGGAGAGCAAACCTACATTAACCTACAAAGCCTTGATTACTGGTGAGGGTTAAAAGCTCTATCTGATATTTTGGACTGCAGAGGTATTTGCTGTAGTGGTGAGGATACAGTAAGTTGGCTGATAAACTGCATTTCTCAAGTGATTCTGGAGTTAATTGGCAATAAGAAACTTCACTCCATTTACTATCTGACTTTCTTCTAGCTTTCACACCTATCCAAGGGAGTCACATACCATGTTTCCGACTCAAATACCTGTGATTCTCAGTCTTAATAATCACTGCAGCATATAAGTACATCACAGATTTTATTTTCTAGAATACTTTTAAAAGTCAAGCTTAACAAGAACATGTTAGATCTGACATCTCTAATCTCATCATCAACAACACTGAACTCAATTATTAAAACCTCTCATTAACATGAATCATGTTATCCATCCTCTGGGCACAACTCACATCATTACAATTGTTCTAAAGCTCAGAACAGGTGATTTCTAAGCTGATGAACTGACTGAATCACAACAAGCTGGATGTAAAACATGGCTAAATATCCCCTTACTCTGACTGCTGTACACCTAAGTTTTGAGCTTTGAAGGTAGTTATGCTGTCCATTGAGGAATTCCTCAAGATTAGCTAGATATATACCAAAAAACCTCACTGTATGGGTGCCAACATTCAGTGGCGTCAAATATTAGTCGTGATCAAACTCTGAAGATGAGTCATGAAAATTTATTTTTAAATTGGCTTGTGAAATCAGATACCCAGAAGAATATCAAGATTAAACTGACAAAGACAAATGCCAAGAAATGTTGGCTACCTGTGTAGAATTATATCTGATAATTTAATGAAAATGAATTGATTAATCTTCACAGTTCCAAAGACAGCGAAATTAGAACTACCATTTTTCAGAAAATGAGAAATACATCCAGGTTATGGTGAAAATCCTTCACAGCAACACCACTGAGTTGCCCAACCGTTAGACTTTGTTTTTCTTCATGCTCTTCACCGCATACTTTCCAAAACAAGTAATATAGAACTTGTTTGGTTAACTTTCCCTCATCCACAGGCACTGAATGGAAGAGAATGACAAGGAGTCAAAAAAAAAGAAGTATGTATTCAGGTAATTGAAAACTGATTCACAATACATATGCACCAACACATTCAAAGAAATGAACTGACATGGTAAATCAACTGCAGCTAATGCTGACATTTCATAACTTCTGATAGCTTAATCTTTCTCTCTGATACACAATGGCTGTCTGACAAATTGCTCAAGTTTTACAAAAGAAGTAGGATAAACCTACATGTTGCACCTGACATCCACCATCAACCCACAAAGTGATGAGCAGGACTGATATCGCCTATCTACATTTAACTAACAGCTATTAAAGTTGTCATTTCTGGCTTGGATCACTCACTGCAGAGGATGAAGATACTGTGACCATATCTGATAGCTGTTCATGAATTCAGGACATCACAACCATAGGTCCAACCCCAAGGCCTGGCAAAAAGTCACATTAGAAAAGCAGCAGGAAGGCTTGCCCTCTTGTCTGCCACCTATTCCCTCCAGGTATTCCTGCATCTTGAATCCAAACAGTCCCAAAACTCCCACCCTATCTATACTTCAGGCTCATTCCCACTTCTACCTAAATTCTGAACTCTCTCCCTATTCTCATAAAAGCTGCTATCACTTAATGTGAAATTAATTACATATTAGATGCCTACATCAAATAAGTAAAAACCTCTGCTTGAACAAATGCAAGTAAAGGAATAATGGGTGCCCACCAGGTAATACCATCTATTTTTCAATAGCACAACAATAATATTGGAAAGCTTACAATTTCTGTAGAGTGAGTAGAAGCAATGCTAGCAATTCAGTTGCTACCAGTATTTGCACCAATAGTTTAAAAAATAAAATTTTAATAGCAAGGTATTTCTAATACTACTAGTAGTTTTAAAAAAACAACCTAGGAGACTAGAGTGCCTTCAGTATTAAAAAGCTTTCAAATTTCTGTCCTTAAGTTTACAAACACAAAGGCCACAAGAAACTTAAAAACCAGCTGCCTATAACCATCAAGTTTAAAATCTTTTAAGTCTTATTATTTTCAAACAGGAGATATACTTGTGATTAAACCTCAGTGTATCTCAGTATAAATGTCTCATGCTCAGAAATGGCATTGAAAAAATCTCAAATGAAGAAATAAAATGCCTAGTGCATAGCATACAAGTTCTATATATTGTGCTTTCTAGTCTAATGGATAAGATGGAAGTTTTTAAAATCTGGCCAGCCTGTTCTGATTACTGTTACAATTATGCATCAAAGCTGCAGAAAGAGCAATTAAAATGTGAATGAGGCATTAGGAAAATATTCTGTATGTATGGAAACAAAATTACACGTATTTGCCTCAAAAGGTAGAGTAGGATCATCTGCTTTTAGAGAAGCATCTCTCCCATTTCAGGCTTTAAATGGCTGATTTTAGTTGTCAACAGCAAGGCCTTCAGGATGGAAAAATGACCTACACCTGTAATTACTGACCCCCACCGCCTTGCATTAAACACAGTTATCTCCCTGACCAGTGTAATCACAACTATATCTCACTCCTCCACTCTGAGGCAACTGAGGAGGAAGCTGGCTGAGGGAGGACAATTTTAACACTTAGTGACCACAGAGACTAGAACCCTTACCACAATTAACCCAAAGAAACACCAGCTTCAGGCAGGCCCTTTAATAATACATAATAACATTGTGTCAAAAGCTAATTCGAATCTGTTTATTCAACAGAATGACTGTATGGCAGCCATAAGGCATAATAACAAGGTATAATTGGTTCATAAACAGTATGTATTAAAATGACAATATTAAAATCTAATTTGTTAACCTCCCTGCTGGATTTGTTTCTTCTGGAGAAAGAACTTAGGGCAGGACAAATTTTGTCATTATGAACCACTCTCAACTTGAAGCACTGCTTCAAAAGACTTCTGATTTCCTTAGAAAGAACAACACCTATATGCCAATAGGTATTTCTCAATAAACAAGCCTTGGTTTACATTTTTATAACTTGCATAAATATTGCTAATATTCAAGAAAGCTGATGACACCAGATTTCTCTCACAAGTGAAATGCAGAAATCTGGAATCTCTAATTAGTAAAAGGACTACCAAATCTGAAAAAAACAGAGAGTATTATTCTGGAAACAGTAAGAATGCTGGAAATGCAGTGAAATTTAAATGAAACATGTAGATGATGCTTTTTCATAGGAAAACAGCAATTCCTACTCTAACATCTGCGATCAATGGGGTGTCTTGTGGGCAAAAGCAGAATTGCTAAGATAATGTACATGAGAAAACATTTCTCTTACACACCGACAAACGTAACTTATGCTAACGGCTCATTTTGTATAGTAAAGCAATCTGAGCCCGGATGGAAGAACATCAAATTTTCTTCCATTTCATACATTATATTCAATGCTGGTCCCATTTAGGTCATCAAGCATATGCCTAGCTCAAGATATTACCAGAACAGGAAGTGACAGGTACTCTCAAACTGCAGCCTTTCTTAGCCACTTAGTCCTCTGCATACTTTTAAGACACCTTATTTCAAGGAACTAAACATTTTGAGCATCCATTCCTTACAATAAACACAACTCCCTCCACAGCAACACCCTTTATTAATTAATCAGGCATTTGACATTCTCACTTCTGCGCAGCACCTGGAAACACAGTTCCATCGTACACTCCCAGAAAACTGCTCAGATGAGGAGCAAGATATTTGTATATTATCAGGCTCAAAAAATACTGCACAGAACCGAATTAGAATTGGGGGAAGGGAAAGAAGAAGAAATAGGATCCTTTTATCCTTATGATAGCCCTAATATAAATACCTTGTTGTATCCCTTATAAACTAAGCTCTCCCAGTACGCAATCAACATTCCTTTTACCCAAAGCAGAGCATCAGAAAGCAGTCTCACTGTATCCTCAAAACAGCCTTCTGGGATATCTTCACATGTGTACCCTTTACAGATAAGGTCATTCCTCAAGAAAGGTCCTCATTAGGGCAGCTACAAATCACACAGAATCACATAGAATCACAGAATGAACTAGGTTGGAAGAGATCATCAAGTTCAGCCTATGACCTAACACCTCCTCATCAACTAAACCATGGCACTGAGTGCCATGTCCAGTCTTTTTTTAAACACATCCAGGGATAGGGACTCTACCACCTCCCTGGGCAGATGATTCCAATGCCCAATCACTCTTTCAGTGAAGAATTTTTTTTCTGATGTTTAACCTAAACTTCCCCTGGCACAGCTTAAGGTTAAATATCTTCATTTTTAGCATTTTGTAATCAAATAATCATGATTTTTGAGCCTCCTTCCTACCTTTCTTTTTTCCACTGACATAATTCTCTGTTGTGTCTCTACCTGAAGAATTGACCTTGGTATTCCTTTTGGTGGAATTGGTTTTCCTGCGAAACTCAACCCCCTCTAAGCTCTTTCAGGTTCGAGGCTTTAAAGGTGCCTCTTCCTGGGGTGGAAAAACTCTCTCTCTTTTTGCCACCTTAC